>NW_019394367.1:0-162465 GCF_000612105.2 Orussus abietinus | reverse complement strand
GCGTGCGTGCGTGCGTGCGTGCGTGCGTGCGTGCGTGCGTGCGTGCGTGCGTGCGTGCGTGCGTGCGTGCGTGCGTGCGTGCGTGCGTGCGTGCGGGAGCCGCCAACGGCGACTGGTAGATGGACCGCCATCATGAGAGCGCGAGCTAGTATCAGGAATTCGTTGCGCCGCCCTTGGGGGCAAAAAACGGTGAAAGCTAACGTACGAAACCAGAGGGCAGCACGGGATGCGATCGGACCATCCTGCCCGTAAGCAATCTCCCAACTCATCTCTGGCGCCGTCCTTGGGGGCAAAAAACGGTGAAAGCTAACGTACGAAACCGGAGGGCAGCACAGAATGCGATCGGACGATCCTGTCCGTGAGCAATCTCCCAACTCATTTCTGATCTCTGCTGGTAGCAGACGTGTCCGAAGGTACATTATCTGCGTTCCCGTCGCGAGCAGTCGCCATCTTTTCTTTCGAAGAACGCGAAATTAGAAATGTGAAGTTGCATTATTTTCTTGTATTCTTTCTCAGCAACGAGATGAGTCAAATTAAATGTTTAATCAAGATAAAAGTTATTCGTCATTTCTAAGATTATTAACTCGAGAAATTGTTAAGAAGTGCAGAGAGCGAAAGTGGTATTCTGCCTCGAAAACTGGCATGCTATTGCTCCGGGAGATTAGAAATGCTTCGTAAATGACGCCAAATCGCAAGTAAATACCGGATCAGCTGACGAGCTCTGGCAAGTGACAACAGACGGACGAAGCTCATTGTTCTCGTTCTTGGTTATGGCGACAAGCAGCTCCGACGGCTCCTGTACAGCACCCGCAGATTTTCAACTCTCCTCAGAGCTGGAAGACGTTTCGAGTCGTATTAGCGTAAACTTATTCAAGTGTCCACTTTGTCACAGCAATCGACGGGTTTTCTATTGCAGACGGTGCATTCAAAATGGGGATTTTGTACATTCGACGTCTGTCTACTCTGAACGGTACTTGCAATGTCTCGTTTTGATATTACATGTCTTTTTCAATGTTTCTATATGTATTCGTTCTCCCTTTCCCTTTTTTTTCTTTTTGTGGAAATGATTCTCGGTTTGCGGCATAAAAATGGATTTCTCTATGTTAACATTTATTAATGTTCTAATTTTATTTAGCTTTACGGATAAACAGCTACGGCTGCTTCGGTTGAAAGCTGCACGATCTCAATTGGAAGAGAAATGTTTGAAAGCCTTGGAGAGATACAAGGAAAAAGATAAACTAGTAGGTGGCAATATTATATATAGAACTGTACTTGTTTGTCATGTTTTATTATCAAACAAATCTTGCTTTTAGGTATGTGAGATAAATATGTGCAATGAACGGGTGAGACTCCTTCAATCATTAGTCAATGAAACTAGACAGAGTATAAACAGAGGTATGAAATATAAGTATTTAATATCTAGGTTTGTAAGTTTCATTTAATATGCGTTACTTGTAGGCAATCAGCATTTAAATATCCTGAAGGATGTGAATTCTCAGCTGGCTCTAAGATTACCCAGGCATGAAGAGCGGGTGCAAAAAGTACATAAATTTGTTACTGGCTTAATGGTTAAACAAGAAAAACAGGAAGCAGTCGAAAGAAAGAGGCAACAATTGAAAAAAGTCATTAGAACTGCTGCCAAGCAATTAGTTCAATACATCTTCCCATTGTCAGAAGTTCAACCTAGCAGAAGGTATGGCATTTTGTATGTACTTTTTTAAACATTATCTACATTGTGTTGTACGAATTTTTTATTACCTTTACGTTATTTGAAGTTTATGTAGCAGTGAAGAAGAGAGTTCTAGTGCAGATACAGTGACTTGCGCTTTGGCAGATGCTTCCGGTACATCTTACGTGAGAGGAAGGTGGATTAATGACGCAGAAAATAGTTTAGAGTTACAATATCGTATTGTTGCACCTACCTTGCCTGGAACGGGTGATTACAGTGCTTACTCGCGCTGGGGTTTGTTGAAATCATATGTATAACTAATTTCCTCTAAATATCACGATTTCATCTCCATCTTGTTTTTAACAAAACCTTTTAACTTTAGTGACAGAAAATAAAGATGGATTATCAGATGGCAACAAAGAAAATGCGATGCATAATCCAACCTACAATATAAGTGCAGCTCTGACTTATGCTACTCAGCTGGTTAACATAATTGCATACTACGTAAATGTAAGACTCCCTTACAAACTTGCATACAGGTAAGTTTTTACGAACGTAACAAACCGTGTCTTGCATCTAGAACGCGTAAATAGTTCAAATTCCATTATTTCAGCGAATTTTGTGGGAGTGAAATGTCAGACCAGAAGTTTGCAAGAAAAGTAGCGAGACTCAACAGTAACGTTTTACACTTGTGCTTTACCCAAAATACAAATGTAGCAGTGTTACATCCCATGCACACACTGCAAAATCTGATGCATTTGCTCAATACGGAAATCAGCGATCTCGGAAGGTAAACTAATCGTAGGCTCACTGCGTGGATAGATTTCTAATTTACACTATTTTCTATTACTCAGAATCGGGCCAATAGAGATTGACCCTGCTGAGGCAGCACAGCTACACAGTCAGCTGATTCCTGACTTAGAAAAGAGTGATGATTCTGCTTCGGATGAGGAAGAGGATGCTTTCAATTGGGAATGGGAAGCTGTACGTTGTTAAAACATTTCCAGTACATGAATTAAGACAAAAACTTAAAAAGCACAACTCTGAAATTAAAGTCAAAATGTATTTCTGTAGATTGAGAATACCTGAGCTCAATAGATTCACTTTGCAGGTTCCGAACGTTGCTTGCCCAGAAATGACAGTGCCCATTCCTGGAGTGACGGTAAGCCAGCAGTCTTCGAGTATGCACGTGAACCAAAGTGTAGCTGGAGGTTTGATGACAAGTGCAGCTGCCAGTATTGCTTCTCTTTGGCGTGGATGGACGGCGAACAAGTAGGATGTGTGTTATCCAGCTTCTACTCTTTTAATTGTGATACCGTTCAACAGTGGTATAGTGTAAAGTGTCATCTGTGAACGATGGTGATATTAGGGCACCCATGATCGATCGCTAAGAAACTTCCTTAAGATGTGTATATATACACAAGACAGACATCTAATATTGTTGTACAATTTAACGAACGATGAATTTTCAGTCTTTCAATACATTTTTATATATCGATAATAATCTGTGATTTCGACATATTTGACAAAGTGGATCGGGATTATTGAAACCTATTTACAAGTTTCATTATTACATTGTGACTAGGGCGTGTATTTGAGAAAGACTTGATCACTTTGATACTATGGGTTCTAAGGATACATTCGTTCTTTTTATTCGGCAATACATTGTCGATTTTCACCCTGAGGTCTAATTCTTTAGAAAGAACTCACTTTTCTTATGTCAAGAAACAACGTGCAATCGGTCACGCTGCAATAGATTCATTACTTAAAGACTATTCGAGTTAATTCGTTTGTTTCTCTTATCGCTAAGTCTTTGGCACACTAACTCAATCTCTTAGAAACATAACGAGCGTTTATGTGATTCCGGTGTCTCACGACGTACACCGAGCTTTAATGTATTTTGTACTGGCAGTCGGATAATTTATAGATTTGATACTTGACAATATAATCGACGATAGGAGAATTTACCCGTAAACTCTCTGTGCTCTTGTTAAATAGCTCCCGTGCAAGGGGACGCCTCCGTAGAACACGTTATTGACGTTTCAGATCGCATATTTATAAAAAATGTCGAATTTTTAAAGGATTTGTAAGAAAACTGGTTAAGCTTTCTCTGTGTCTTCGCATGACCCATTGCGTTGTAATTTAGGATATTAATTCAGTGTTCGACCAACATTGTATATAATGAGGTACTCACGATTGCGCAACGAGCCTCCGCACGTGCGAAGGATGTATCTACCGATAAATTAGTGTGTACATTGAAAAGGCGTTCACATACGTCGACTTAGATCAAGTTCAAGTTATTTTTGTACGGTTGCATAAACTGTGCCGAGTTAAGTTTTTACAAGTACCCGAGACAAGAATTTAGACACCGTTTAGGGCGATCAACGTCATAGGGTTGTTCGTTTGCTAGATTAGATATTTATTTCATAAATGAGTGAAGGAGAAATGTATCCGCATCGAGGAGATTCTACGTTTCTAATGCTGGACACACTGTACAAAGAACGGTAAACGAAGGAATTATAGCGTTGTTATGTCGACATCTAAACGAAAAATGTCACACCTTCGAGGACGAGGTAAAAATTAATTTCGAGTACGGACAAATGATCTACGGTAAATTGGTAAAGTAATCCAAGCGAACTAACGAGTGATCGCTTGACAACCGTCGTTCCTTTTTATCCGCGAATCGGCACAAAATTGTACATAACGCGATATTACCTTAGAAGCAGTCTACCGCTCGTATTTTTTTATACTGCACGTGAACGCACGCATTATCTTCCATGGGGATTTCAAATCAAATTTGGCAAGATGACGTTTTAGCAGCCGCAAAATAGAAACCGGCTATGTTTTATCGGACAAAGTTTTCAATGTGATATCTCAAATCTAGGATGCGCTCACTTTTTTTTTTAATTACAAATTATTACGTATTGCAATAAAATGTATTCCGACTGTAAGGGAACGCATTATCTTCCCGATTAGACCTGATTTTTTTGTTTCAGTACATAACGCCAAGTAGACGAGGGACAAACACAGAGAGCTCGACACCGTAAAATTAGATGTTACTATCCGATAAGGGCACGATATGGTAGTTTTCGCAACACGTACGGATAACATTGTCTAATTGAAATAATTTATTTCTCAAGGTTCAGTGCCACGAAATAACGTATGACCTAGACGGCATTGCGGCATAGCTTCGATCTCGGATGTATTTAGTACACCTGTTCCGTCAATATCGAAATCCGTTCTGGCGGCCAACGTCGAGGTCCACTTTAGTTCGAGGATCACTTTACAATTTCTTGCTTGCACTTGGAACCGTGCATTGGCTCGAGCAATTTAAGGTTCCATTGCCATGTACACATGCGTCCGTGCCTGCGCGTACAGGAGGCGACCACTCCATTACATAACCGAAGGTAACGAAATTCTCGGCGAGCAAGGTAAGCCGAGGAACGGCCATGTAAATATACACATTTATACGCATGTAAACATAAGTACGTATACATAAATACGAGTGTCTATACACGACCAGCAATACCTTGGAACTGTGCCTGACACTATTAAAATCGGTCGCCTTCTCTGACCGGTAAACCGGTATATCGGATATCACTTATACCTCCTTTACAGTAGGTCCACTAGTCGTGCTTATCATTTAATTACGGTCCAGTTACCTTGTTACAGCATTGACCAAAGACATAAGGGATGATCTTGCCGAATCGAGCTCGTGGATGCGAGATGGAACTCCGGTGCCTCTCGCAAGAGAATGAGGGAAGAGCTTACCACTTTATCTTTTTCTTCTCAGGCTTTCTCCAGCCGTCGTTCTCTGGTGCGAATCCAACTCGAGTTCGTATTCGTACACACGCATTAACTGGACATCGAGTTCTGCAATCATACCAGACACACGGAGGATACTTTTTGGTGCTGAGGAAAGAAAAACTCGGGCCTTGCACTCAAGCATCTTCGACGGCTAATGTTAATTATTTACACGTTAAGAGGCTTGCGCGACTCTACGTATACTTGAAAACTGAAACCTGTTAATGCAAGCTGGGTATTCTTTTCTTCCCTATACGTTCATCCTAGGGAGACAAAAAGATAGAGTAAGCTCGGTTACTACCTACTTACATGCACCAATGAATTTTTTTTAGCAAGAATTCGGTAATAGCACATTAAGTAAATACCAGACAAGGAGGATACTTTTTAAGCGGTGCGCTGGATTCTGCGTTATGCACTTGCGTCGATAAATACTAATCTTCGACCGATTGAAAAGCTAACGCGAATCCCTGGATGCTTAACGATAGGCGGCACAAACAACGAAAGGTGTTGACACATTCGCGACCGCTGACGTGAATTCACGTCTTTTCAAGTTCTATTCCTGGTTTGCCGTCGACGTGAATTCACGTCCATAATGATACACGATACAACTTAGCGGCAACCAGTTTCAGAATTTCATTATTTTCGCCGGTACTCAGTATTTGAGACGGAAAAAATTTACCGGTCGCGAATGTGTTAACGCAAGCTGAGGCTCGTTTTTTACGCGTTCGGTCTTTAGGGAGAAAAGAAAGAGAGGAAGCTCAGTTGCTCTCTACGGTTTTACATGCACCGCTAAATTTCTCATAGAAAAGAAATCGGCAACGGTACGTAAAACAAATGATCTAACTACATGCGTGTACTGTTTTTGGGAGGCAAAAAGGTACATCCGAACGAGGACGTCACGAGATCCTACTTTTCTCCCACGGACGTAATTCTGGCCCTCGCGATCGTTCCCCCCATCGTTGCGCATGCGCAGGTAATCGACTCGTATTTCCGGCGATTTCAGGAAACTCAGACTGCGTTAATTCATCCATAGATGTGGACTTTGTTAATGTAAAGACACCACGGAGTTTGTCACGTTCGGCTAGAGAGGATATATCAGAGCAAAGTTACCTTGTTGAGTAAACTCGACGTTCCGGGGTTCTCTCTCTCTCTCTCTCTCTCTCTCTCTCTCTCTCTCTCTCTCTTTCAACGATCGATCAAGCTTGCGCGCCGTGCATTCGATTAGAATGCAACCTAAGCGCATCGATAACGGATGCGACGATCGCCGCTTTCCTCAGTGCAGCTTCACTGATCTAAGAACATTATCATATCTGGCTGGTGGTTGTGTATCGTTTAACACGTGCACCGACATTTTCAAGCCTCGAGAGAAAGAGAATCGTTCTGGCATCGCTCTCTCGGCGAACTCGCGAGTCCTTTTCGCCGGTAGATTTTCGTGCCAATTCAAGCCCTGCGCCTAAGCTCTGCCATTAATGCGTAGCTTCCGGGTAAATGTTAATTAATCACAGCCTTACAATCCTCCGCGATCTTGTAATCGAGAATCGAAATTAAGGGGGGAGATATACATTTTGTCCGATGAAAAAAGTCGATTTTTCGGTTTTTTGCATGTCCATCGAAACCACATTTTTCAAACTTGTGCCCACGATATCTACTGGACCGATTCACCTAAAATTTTTGTGAGGTTGTACAGAATATATCTCGCTATAGCCCATACCGCGGAGATTAGTCTACATAAAAAATGACGATCTGTACAACTTTGAGAAGACTGAAAAAAGCTGCCGAATTGAAAAAAAGAAGTAAGTCGTTATACTGTCGCCATTTTGTGATTGGTCAATTCTTTCAATGCGACCGAGCTATAAAGGGTCATCTGACAAACCAGGATATACCTGGATTTTTTTTTTACAGTCAAACGAACGCAATCGTGGACACCGATGAAATGCAGTATCTTGCAGTCCAGCGCGCCGAGCGAGTACGACGCAATGAAATGTTTTTGAAAAATTTGTACAAGCAGACAAAATATCAGTATGTACGAAAAAGAGTTTTTCAATAGCTCTTACGATTTCGGTAGAAAAAATTCATGAAAATTTATTGAAAGAATTCGGGTAAAATGTATCTACCCCCTTAAGAGTAAAGAGTAACTTTCAAATCAAAGTAGTCACACGCGGGACACGGTGTTAGGATTGCTTGTTAAACGGTTAGAATATCTCCCAGAGAGATTGGCACACGTTAATGCGTGCATTAGTAGTTCGTAAATTACTTCTACCCTTTGGTCATGACCTCGGTTAATACTAGAACTACTAATGGATTTTTTTTTGTATAGGATGGGCCATTTGAAACCAGTCATTTTTACTGGTCTTGGTAGTTCTACTGTTAAACTAGGGCCTCAACCGATACAGCGAGAGAAAAAAAAAGACTCTACGGGATAAAGCGGCGTAACATTATCTACATTTGAAATTGTACTTGGGCGCGCCATATAGAATCGCCCCTTCTAAATCGTTCGCAACACTTAATCCATTTAACGGGTACACGTAGATCGCAACATGGGCCCGTTCCCGCTCGAAATGGCAGAAAAGATCTTCCGAAATGTGATATTAACTGAACACCTCGCCTATCTACCGGCGAACGCTTCCTTAACGAAAAGAGAACAAGCTAGTTCCCATGGTATATACGTCTTTAATTATGTATATTATATACAACAACACAGGTAAATGGTATTGCGTAAGTAACCTCATAAGTAAATAGTAACGTACACAAAATATTCCATAGTATTATGCTGAATTCGAGTTACGCTAAAATTTCCAACTAACATAGTTCCGAGCTCGTACTTGAGTCTCGTAAGATCTTAACTCTCTAACACGCCCGAGACTCAACGCGCCGTTCTCTCATTGTTAGTGACAAGATTTCGTTTATTTACAGGAAGAATACCGCGAGGTTCGAGGCGCATACAAACGGCGTCGCCGCGGGGAGCTTTCTCTCTCCAGGTCGAAGACAGTAAATCCATTCGGCAGACTGTGAGAATTACGTGGGTCGCGAACGGAGTATATATATCTTACAATTGGTACAAGCCGACCGGGTTAAGACCTCACAGTTCTCAGGTACGGAAATATCGAGTTTAGGTTCCTGGCAGGAGTGTCTCCGAGGGCACCCGAAAGTGTCTCACGCAACCCCGAGGATTTTTACACCGCGTTCGAGGGGAGGTTCTCCCTCGACGGCTATTCCCCGTCGAAATTCTCGTCGATCTGAAAAATGAAGAAGAAAACGTTCCAAAAGTCAGAAACCCATCCAGGGACACACTTTCGGGTGCTCGGCACCCGCGAATTACGATAACGCGCGATAACGTCCGCACAGTGTACGGGAAAACGCGCCGACACCGGCGAGAGTGTGCTTTGCAATTTTAAGCTTCCTTCGTAGGTCTCGAGTGTTCAACTTTTTGCCGCAGCTTAATCCAAGCTCATCGCGTTCGGATTTAACGATCGTTATTAGGGTCGTCCGTGGGAAGGCTCGTCTTGTGCGCCAGGAGAGGATTCATGGTCTGGTCGAACCTAATCTAGAGAACGGACGGGACAATACGGAATTAAGGATGTGCATCCTAGATTCGTTATCGTTATCAAGGCTCCGGGATTAACCTCTCTTCGACTACACATTGAACTTCACCACCGATTTCCGACGGTCCTACCGATATTACCAAATACGGTTCCTTCCCTATACAGCAATTCCCATTTTTTTTTTTTTTTTCGTTATTTAGCTAACTCGACCAGCCTCCCTTTGCCGTGTTCACTGTTACCAATGATTACCGAGGAGTCGTTTGTTAGGGGGAGAGAGAGAGAGAGAAGGAGAAAGAGTGGGACGTATTGAATGAAAATAATCAAAATGTGGTAATTAGTTATTGGGTGTACAAATCATCCAAGAACTAAAGGCTGCTCGTCCGCGATACGCGATGCGAAGGCAAGAGGGCTGCGAATTAAGCGACTTCATATACACTCTCTCCGGGGGAGAAATTCACTGCCAAGTAATTTGGACTTTACAAGTAATATATCTATATTCGGTATCTACGCCCGCTACGCGACATCAGTCCCATTCTGAGAGGTACTTAGACTTTCCGAGCACACCGAGACGCACCAGTTTGTCGTGTAAGTACAAGACTATTTCTTCCCTTTCAATATTCTCTGTTCTTTTCTTATTTTCTTACAAGTTCCACGATCCACACCATCGTGATCCAACTTAACGTAGAAATTGATAAACTGGCGAGAGTACTCTCCTTATTCTGGCTCAACGACACCTCTATTCAATACCATAATTTGTACAGAACGGGACTGTGTTGTTTTTTTTTTTTTTTTTTTAAGTTGCGAGGAAGGGAGTAAAAGACCTGTGCCTTCGAGGGGCAACAAGACGACGTCGCGGAAAGCTAAGGATCACTCACCCAAGTGACGAGGAATTACCTCCAGGATATATAATACACATATATTAAAATACGTCCTCACGTTGGCCAAGTAAAATTCTATGTACAGAACGAGGGTGCAGGACTCGGGGTGAAAGATACCAGGGCGGTATCATTTTATCCGACATCTCGAAATCGGGATATAAATCCCCGACGGATAGTTTGACCGATTGGCGAGGACGTATCTTCTGTTTATCATTTTTATATTTCATTCACCATCGGCAACAACCACCGCACGGTTACCGATTTTCACATTCGTCGAAGTCCTTCCCCGTCACTTGGCCGTTGCTCCGAAACGGCACTTATGCGCTGCTATAATTCGGGAATGACTCTAAGATTCGTCAAATTAATTAAACGATTAATCTCTTCGGCGAGCAGCGATAATAAATTCGTTCCAAAAGTTGAAGCAAAGAAAAAGGAAATAACAACAAAATAAAAAAAAAACAATGTAACGTTTACGAAGGCATTCCAACGCGACACTAGGAGACTGCCTCGCTCTTTTTCCCGAATTATAGCGAACTTCTGTAATACCCCTTTTACTACCATCACGTTATTTTACAACCAGGGAACGATAAATGTACTTTGGTGTATATATATATATATATATGTATACATCCAATTGTGTATGTTTGTGTGTACTACACGTTAGGATTGTAGGATGGCCTTGACAAGTAGTTTCTGCATCGTCAACAAGCACGGCATAACGAGGGAACGTCAAAGCTCTGAGCAGCAACCGTTTATTGTCCATGGATCGGAATTAATTAACACGAGTACACGCGGAGCTCGACTGTTCTTATGCTTTTCTTTTCTTCTTTTTTTTTTTTAAATTTTGCCCGTTTACGAATTATTTCGAGGGCAATTTCGCACCTCCTTCCAGGTTTCGAGGAGTTGAAGATGATTCGACTGGGAACGATGTCTTGCGCGAAAAAGCGGAGAAACCCTAAAGAAAAAAACAAGGAGGAAAGGAAATCCAACGCGTTACGCGAAACTAAAATCAAGGCCTCCGTTGATGCTACGCCTCTAATCGAATCGTCCTCAAAACTACGATAAACGAAATATCCGTACAAACATCCGTGGATACAGTATCTATATTTATATACAGAACTGCAAATCCTAATATTAAAGTGGTCAGTTTTTCCGACTCTACACGCGCAAACGACTTTCGGTTGTTTTCGTTTTCCTTATGCTTCTTCTTCCTTTGTTTCTTTTTTTTTTCTTATTATTATTAAACGCCTGAGAACGAAAAAGCCTTGCAAGTCTCCCTACTAACAATTGTCCGACGGAGAGAGGGAGAAATTGACCAGACATACGAGTAAATATTCTGGACATGAGTCCCCTAGAACTACAAAAATATATGTATGTAATTATTATAATGTAATGTTACGCATCTTTTTGTCAACACGGCAGGGGCTTACCGTAGAAATATTCTACTGTACCGTCCATTTTGAATGAACATCTAGATCACACGCATTGATTATATACGCGGTAAACGAATTTAATTTAGAGAGAAGAGAAAACATACGGTCAAACTATATACCCTATTTCCCTAGTTCCTCTTGCGATAAAGATTTTAACAACACTACGAATACGCATTCGTCTCTAATTCCGCTTCCGACCCTGTCGATCGTATCAACGAATTAAACTATCGAGAACAATAAACTCTAATACGATAAAAAAATATCTCAGATAAATTTGGGGAAGGAATTAACATTATTAATATGGGTTTTGCACGTGACAATGAAAGTAGTTAAAACTACACTTTCGCGTCATCTAGATTTTCATTAGAGTACGGCCTCGTTTGCAACCCTTAGTACAATATCTCTGAACCCCTGCGCAAACAACCTTAATATAATTTTTCTTTTCCTTCCATTTTTCGGACGTGGGGAAAATGTACAAAATCCAACAATAGATGGTGGTAACCGATAAAATCTGTGAGAACACGTTATTTGTTACTGCGTGTAGGATCTCTTTTTCTGTTAACCGTCTTGGACCGCTTTTTATGACTCGCCAAAATTGATCTATCGAAAATCTTGCCTCAATTCCGTTTGCTCTATCTCTGTTACTTGCATGCCTTTTTTTTCTCTTTTATTTACGCACAATAAAATCTTCTCGAGGGAACTGGCCTGGTTTTCCATCTATTCGCGTCCAATCGCGTCGGACTGAGAATTATTATTTCCGTTCGAATTTAATCACCACTGTTGTTAATAACATTTTGCAATCGTTACTGCGTCTGACTACGGTGAAAGAATAATAAACTTAGAATGCTCCTGCGGCCTCGTACCGAATAATGTAATACGATGAATTTTCATACACACATATATATATAAAAAAAAGGGGAGGACCAGAAAAGTACAATGGCTCTCAAGTGCAAATGCCATTTCTAAATACCACGATGTTTCGCATTTGAATTAAGTCTTCGGTTACGTTGTGTAATATAATAAATGCATGTCTGTGTGCTTTCTTCATTACTGCTAATTAGATTTGGCGTGCGTTTCGTTAGTGTCTAATTGGCCAATAGGATGTTAATTTGCATTTCGACGTTAAATCCTTGCGGACTGTAATTATTACGCCTGGGACGTTCTACAAGCAACAACAGCGATAAATAATTAAATTTTTTTCTGTAAAACAACGCATGAATGTATCGGTACTGTACAATTTTTGTTTACATCTATTCTGCCACTCCATTATTGCATCAATGTCTCTACTCCTCGATAGAATTTTCTCTCCCTTTACATTAGTTTTCTCTGTCGGGAAAAGTCATTCTACGTTCACTGGCCTGGTTGCAATGGCGCTCTGTTGTTTCTGATTTAGACAGAAGGTACATAAGATAGGAATATCAAGGAGCAAATTAAATCGTTCAGTGATTAAATCCTGTATCGATGTGTAAAAGCGGGACACACGTACTAGGTATAGTTGCACATTTTCTGTGACTTTTAGAACGAGACCAGGGGGTTAGTTAAATCGAAGGGAAATCGTATCCAAGACTTACGCTGTCCGCTGCGCTGGGACAAACGTCCCGAAACACCTTCTCGATGAATGGTTGCCTGAAAAAAGAAAAAAGTAACCCGTATAGGTGAGTAGATTCCTGCAAGCCCAAACGTTATGAAGGCGCTAAGTTAATTGTTCGATTTTGCTTCGTGCTTCGTTTAACTGCGGGGAACAACACTGAATAAGGAAGATGAGACAACGGTCCCGGAAGTTCTTGCTGCGTTTACTTAAATTTGGTATATCTGACGAAGGTCAAGCTCGGCACAATTGCACCATTGCGAGAGCCATCTAATTATGTACTTTGGAATCAAGCCAAATTGGTAATGGACTGTTGACTCTTTGTGTTCACCGACCACCAGGTTAACCTTAACACTGTTTCCTTACGTAAGTATTGAAAGATTTGGCTGCAGTCGGAATCTGAACGTGTAGTCAAACAACGCTGCTCCCCGAGAGTAACCACCGTTTTACCGCGGCATTTCAACTTTAACGTCCAACTACTTTAATGGCGACAATGTGCTTTTGTTTCTTTGTAACGGGAGTGTCTCTCCGGTACCGTTCGTTTCTTCAAAGTTTATCGTTTAACCAGGTTACGAGCTAAGCGTTCCGAATGCGCCACGTGTTTGCAGGTGATAAGCATTTGTCGGTGCTATTGAGTTGAAGATTAACTTACTTAGCTGAAAGACCACCTCCAGGTGGCAAATTGGGCAACTCCTGATCCATAAGAAGCTGAAGCAGTTGCAGAAAGTCGAAGCTGTCTTTGTTCTCTTGCTGCGCTACAATTTCTGTCGACAGAACAGTAAAAGATCAGTGCTGCATCTTCGATAACATGTGACGTCTATTTATTTCTTTTTCTTTTTTTTTGGTGAAACTAAATCACAAAATCTCAATGCCACTCTAATGAAATAAGAAACGACATCTACTAACACTAGTTGTTGCTCTTTCGTCATGAGATTTATCAGACTTCTACTACCGATTCATACAGATCAACGATGACATTTTACGTGGATGAAAGTTATATGCCTGAGAAGCGACTTCCATGAAAGTACTGACAGAAAATAGAAGCGACAAAACCGAAAGTTAACTTAACATGCAACTACTTAGGACTGGAATGTAACAAACGGTACATTTCTTATGGAAAGAAGTTTCTCTCCCCGTTCTCCGGTCTTAAGTAGATACATCTTCCAATCGTTTTCCACTTTTCCTTTTTAAATATCTTACGATTTAAATTATACTTGTCCACCGATGGAATTGTTGCCTACACAATTGATTTTATATTGTAAATCATGTTAATTTATCACATGCGTAACGGCAAGCGCAATGATCCTCCATAAGAAATGCATTGCCGTTAGAACAAGAATACAAAGGTCAAGGGAAGTGACGAGACAAGTTTATTGTGTTGTAAGTGAGTTCGCACCTACCTGTGGCGCCTTTAAAACTATTTTCAATGCACAAAAGAGAAATGCGTATTTATTCAGTAACAACTCCAAGGGTGGAACATGTGTTAAAATTACAACTCCGAGTGCAGTGGGTACAACTAACTTTTTTTAAAAATCCATGATAGATTTATTGCACATTTTTCGTTTGCTATTGTTATACAGATTAAAATGGACAACCTGTTGCTTATAATCTTTACCGATCTTTTTAACGAGTTACTTTGTTTCTCGTATCTATTTAGAATAAACTCTCGAGTTAGATGTTCCAGCAATCATCACCGAATGAAAATATCTTTTCGACATATTTGTACTATTCTCTCTTCTTTTAGAATTATAATTTGCTTTCACAAAAACTTAATGAATGATGTAACTAAATAATTAAAACTCTAACCGCAACGTTAATAAATGAAACATAAAATTTCCTGAGAATATTCTTGCGATTGTTATGAACATCATGCGTGGTAAAGGGGGACGATTATGAACACTGAGTAACACGTGGAATTTACCACACAATAGTAATGGAATATGGATCACTTTGATTATTCTTGATAATCTAGTTGACGAGTGAAGCTACGTTTTATACTTAGAATACCCTTTGATTATTTTAATACTATTAAAGAATTGTCAGCATGCTACTGCATGTACCTCGTGACTATTTATAAAGTAAAAGATCAATCATCTTGAAGTCACTTAATTCGAATTAAACCTTTCAGTTATTTGGAATAAGTACATGACGAACAAATGGAATGAATATCTTTTTTATAATTGGTCAACATGGTTTAGAAGAATATGAAACTGTTTTGATTCTCTGATTGTACATAGAGTATTCAACACGCTTGACACGTTATTTCATATTGGTACTGTGACGGACAGAACCTACTATTATTCTTACATGTTACTTTAATCCTAGTAACCTCACTTGAACAGTGCTACAAATAATAGCCATAAATTTTATTGGTGCTTCATCTTAAAAGCAACTACACATTAATGGTGGACTTATAAGTCCATAACAAACATTTATCAATTAAAATTCACTGTCTCAAAGACAAAACTGGAGATAACAATAATAATCACAGATAGTTACTGTTCATTACAAGGCCTCTAAGGAACTGTCCTTCTACCTTTGGCTTAAAATTGATGTTTATCAATAATTACACGTGACTCAATAAATAAATAAAAATCTGAAATTAACATATTTCAGTCATTTCAGTATTATTTAACAGGTAATTATGAGACTGAAGGTATTGTTAAAAAAAAGTGACTATTTTAGACACCTATCAATTCCTAAAACATTATATACTTCCTACGAGGAACTATTTCATTCTTGATCTCAAAGCTACAGTTCTCTATTTTAAAATTCGGCAGTAGGTTTGACTGATCTATGGTGACTAGTTGGTCGCCCAAGAACATTATAAAATGTCTACATCTTATGCACTCATGGGGCAGATGAAAAGATACGTTTGTATTTGAAAACTGATTTGAAATGAATTATTGCAACTTAACTTGCTCTCTACGTAAGAGAGCTTGATGGATGTCAGGTACGTCTACGGGACCTCGTGTTAATACAGCAGCACAGAGATAAGATTGAATGTGAATATCTATATGGAAAAGTAAATGAACCTTTAATCCTCCTCTCGATTGCCATTTCTAATTCGGCTTCCTTCTTCTGGGCCTCTGGACTCGGTTTTGGAGCTCCGGGAAATGTAACCAATACGATGCTCATATTATCTCTGCTTCCCTGCAAAATGAAATTAGAGCACTTGTAATAAAAATAATGTTTACACCTAATGATGTTTGTTCTATTTGTATAATTAACATAATACAATGAAAACTTCTTAAATAACGTAAACTCAAAATGAGTAATTATTGCAAAATGCAACAAGTGGTACTACATTATCATAACCGTTGGTAGTTATCTGTAAACTTAACTGTGAGTAAGATAGTGCTACCTGTATTGAGGTAATTAATCATGTCTATGTTGACACCAGCTGAGTGATTAAGTGATCATCACAGCAATGCTAATATTTTTATCTGCTTTTTAAGTATCCATTTAAAATGTTACTTTTCTATCCATCACTACAAGTTAATAAAAAATGTAGTATCAGAAATAATGCTCCAGTGCTAAATCAGCAGTCAAGAGTTGAAATGCGAAAAGAAAAATATGATACATTATCTCTGCACGATAAGCACAAGCTCGGTTAAAAACATATTCACACAACTGGATTTCGCGAATAACTGGCTTTCTTTGCAGATATGTCGATGCTATCACTGAAATGTATAACGGTAACTGACATAAAACATGCTGAAATTATATCCTAGCTAAACTCCTATCTAAAATCACATGCATGAAGTTCCTAACACAAGTTGTCATCGATTAGACTTTACCTTATATAAACAAGTATCTATAACTTGGTTGGTAACCACTTCTAAGTCGTCGGTCAGCAACAGCCTCGAATGTATAAAATGACAGAGATCTTCGTTGGTCATAACGTCCCAAATCCCGTCGCATGCCAAAACTAAGAACTCATCGTGTTCGTCATCTCTGTCCCGTAAGAATATTTCCGGTTCTGGAGAGACCAGTTGTTCGCAGGGCCCTCGGCCTTCGACGTTTTTGTACTCATAATCTCCTAGCGCTCGTGAAACAGCCAACGACCCGTTCACCCGTTGAATCATCACACTACCCCCTGCATTTTGAATCCTTTCCTTTTCAGCAGGCAAGATCGGTTTATGATCTCTGGTCGAAAAGATCGGGTTTCCGGAACGACACAGGACAGCCCGGGAGTCGCCGCAGTTCGCAATGTAAATCTGTTTAGGAGATATGAACGCACAAACCGCGGTAGAACCGGACTTGTCCGTGCCAGCGCTCATTTCGGGCAGGTCTCTCATCTCATCATCCAGCCTTAAAAACCCGTAATGGATTCCATTTATCACATCCTCTGCCTTAAACTCTTTAGTCTGCATAATAGACTCGAGCAGGTGTTCGGCGCTATGTGCCGACACTCTCGCTCCGGCGTGACCATCGAAGACAGCGAAGTAACTCCAATCCGACAGTCCACCTTCCAACCCTGTTATCGCTCTATGAGCATCCTCCATCTCCATCCTCCATCCTTGCATGCTAGCCACCCCGTACCGCAATCCGTTACCAGAACCATGTTCGTTGTACTTGTCGGTCTTCGGTGTATCCAAAAATGCCCCCATAGTAATCGTCGAGAGTTTGCTGTGTCACCTGGCAATTCCCTCGTGCGTCAGATTATTTAACCAACATTTTTCGGCGTGGATTCCTGTCGATGCCTCTTTCCCTTTCTCCTTCGCTTCTACCTAAAAACCAAACACAGAGTTCTGAGAATATTGAAGCCCCTCTCCGCGACGCGGCTCGCGCATTCCCGAGAGCGGAAAATCGCGCGGTCTATTTTTCGCCAGCAATTATTCTCTCTCTCGCTCTCTCTCACTCGAGAACCGGGTCAAATCCGCATCGTGAGCGCCGTCGAGATCGCCGCGTCTTCCGCGCTGGCCGAGCCCCGCGCTCGCGAAAACCGCCAAGCCGAATCACGCCGACCGCGCGCGCGAGGAAAGGAGGAACGCGGCGCTGCCGCGTAAACCAACGTTTCCCCGCGCGGCGCTCGCCGTGAGCGAGTCGGCTCTCCTGGCGTACGCGCACGCGGCCGCTCGGCCCAAACCTCGCGAGAATCCGCGGTTCGACTTGGCAACGGCGATTCCGCGACCAAAATAGTCGACGACGGTTCGATCGGCGCGTGCCCGCGGGACTTACGTGGGGCGAACGTGGCCGAGACTCATCGTCACTCCACGGCCGTGCGAACGCGACTACGCGTGGCGAGTGCTAATCCGCTTGTTTCATGTCTTCCCAAGGGCGCGAAAATACATCACCGACACCATGTCTTTCTCTCTCCTCTCCTCGTTAGGCTCTCGCCAGCTCTCGCCGACTCGACGCACCAGACTCGACACACGGAAACGCGGCGGGATCGACTCGCATGAATGGCGGGTACTCACTGGCCACCCGGTGTGCCCGCTCAGCCGGTTATAAATAGCTCCGCGACATGGCGTCACCATTGGCCAATCGGAGCGCCCCTTTAGCCGCGACGCTCGCGCACGATCTACGTAGCGTCTGCTCAGAGAGAAGATGAGAGTAACCACGTCTCCTACTTCGTAACTGTAGCGCGGTGCTGCCCTCTCGACAGCTGAAGTGTCGAAAGACGCGATATGTCGGTAAACGTAAAGACCAGTCTGGTATGGTAGGGTGGTTACTCTCATCATCTCTCTGATTCAAGTGACAAATCGAGCCGTCACTACCAAGACTCGAATTTGTTTGTCTAGGTGTAATATATAGTTTGTGCTCCAGCCTCAGAAATGGCGCCGTCTTATGAATCTTGAACATAACCTCGAAGCGACTTTTCAAATATAACCGGTTACTCGACAAGTGGGGAAAAATCGTAAACATTTTTACTTTTGGCAACTGTTCAATCTGCACATGAATGTCCGTTTGAATTTATTCAAATACGGAACTCGTGACAAGAGGACAATATGAGCATATCCAATGGAGTTCTTCACGAGAAAATTCGGGAATTACTTCCTGGCCTATCTCCCAATATCACACCGCAAATATTAAACAAATTATGCGAAGATGACAGTTTACAGCCATTTCTGCAATGGTTTTGCGAGAATGTCACTCGTGACAATGTCCTTACGGAAGAGGAGGTTCAAATGTAAGAATTTTGTGTAAAAAGGTGTAAACAGAAGCGGTTTTAAGAATTAATGGTAACTTATCGTTTAATGCTTTTAGAAGGGACCACCTACAAAAAACAGAACAGTGGTTGCAAGGTACTGAATTGGACGAGGCGCTTGCTGAGGCTACAAGTAATTGTCCGCAACTGTTAGAATTAGTTAAATCAGAAAACTGGAGCTTGGAAAAGCAAAATACTGACTTAGAAGTGGAGAAGGAAGCCCATGGAGAAGATGTAGATTACCTTCATAGTTTGGAGACAAGTTTCCATAATTTAAAGTATGATTCTATGAGTTTATCGATATTTGTTCACTAAATCATATATTATACAACTTTATTTATAGAGAACTAGAAGAAAAACTGGATGAGAATCTTGAGGAAGAACAGACTATGTTAAAAAAGGATCGCATTGAATTGGATAAAGCTTATAATGACTGTGAGGTGGTCTTAGAAAAATTTGATACTAGCCACCGAAATGTATTTAAAGACGTAAAGCTCCTCGTGGATGTGTATGCCAATGCAGCCGAGAAGGTATTTTTGATCCAACATATATCTATGCAATAAATTAATATATACTACAGATTTATGATAAGCTTTTAGCAGAAAGGTCCACAGATTCTGTATACGCAAATGCCCCTGGAGCTTTTTATTAAAAAAATGGAAATGTATGTTAACTATCTACTAGTTTACATAAAAAGACAATTTGGAAGTGACTCAGATCTCTCCAGACTTATGAACGACAGCAAAGATACTCGTGGTGAAGAAATGTTACAAGAATTATCAAACTGTGAACAAAAGTAACAATAAAATTCAAACTCTGTTCTTAATAAATTTATCAGTATGAATAATCGAAACTCTTTCATAGATTAATGCAATCTACGGTAGATGAAGTTTTGGCAAAAACACGCAATGCTGCTTCCAGTGGCATCAAGGAATATGCCATTAGTATTTACAATAATGGAAAATTAAAGATACCACAGACTCAGGCACAGCTAAGGTATACGTCTTTTGTATTTCCTTTTGACTTTTCTGTTTAACTTTATAACAATTAAAACTATATTCAGTGCAGAAATTTTAGAACTAACTGGGAAACGGGATTACTTGGAAGAGAATGTGGGGATTCTGCTCGAAGAACAGTTGAAACCACTGTCAAGAAATTTTGCTCGGATGGAAATAACAAAGATCATCTTGAAAGATGCGGAGGGAAGGCTTCAGCGAAGGAAAGATCGCCTAGAAAAACTGAGAATAGTTAAAACTTTTGCTCGAGAGCATGGTAGCGCGTATTCCGACCTGCTTTCCATGCTAATGAAATTGCAGTGTCGTCGTCTCGCAGAAATACGCGAATTCGCTGCGGATGCTCACCACTATCTCACGACCGAATATTCCTTGTCCACTATGAGACGAGTAAGTAAAAACAGGATCAGTACTATTTTCAGAAATTAACGTTCATTAAAGAGAAGGGTTTAATGGAAGGTCATTTTACTCATTTAGGAAAGTATGCAGAAACAACAAAACGAATATACCGCCATACTGGAAGGACCGGTGAAGAACCAAAATGTGTTCAATAAAATATTTATGTCAATGATACTCGGGAAGGATAGCGAAGACGCAACTCTGCATTCCGCAATAAACCAATACGACGCCTTGGTTGTGGAAAACAAGCTGAATCGGGAATTCTTACTAGGAGCTGAGTTGAATGGTAAAATTGCAAGTTTAAAGCCGCTGTAAGTATCGATGTTCGTTCAACTCGTCTCCATTATAGCATAAAGGAATTTTCATTATTTTAATTATCATCTCTCAGGGAGGATGCAGTGACTGCACAATATGAACACGAGACCCAAGATGGGGTGACGGTCAGCTTAAAATCCTCGGCCCCTGAACTCCTAACGCGAATCCATAAAACTACGAGCTGCCTGAAGAAGCTCGATGGAGACCTTATGACTACAAGAAACAAATTGAAAGAGATGATGGTAAGTGTAACGTCGATTCCACTCGATTCAGCGATCGCCCGATCCGAATTAATACCCCCACGCTTTGTCCTGTATTTCAGAAAAAGTACAACATCGGTGGATTCGAGAGGGACAGTCAAATCCTATGGCAATATTTTTTAGCAGATCCAGAGATGGTGCAGTTAAAATATAACGAAGCGAAAGTTAGCGCGGATCGTTCCGTCTTTGCGAACCCTTTGTAACTCCGGCTCGCTTGACTTTCTCGTACATGATTCCCAACCTAATTCACGGTATACAGGTACATTAGGACACTAAGATATCGCGCCGTCTTCATATAAAAAGCTGGCATTCGTTACATTTCCACGGATTTGCTATTACCTCAGATTCACCTATTCGGGGCGTCTCACGCGCAGGGTACCCTCATGTCTTTTTATACGAAACGTGAAAGTAAATTAAATATTTAAACGTTATAATATTTACCATAACCACTCTAGAATTTTCGGATAATACAGATGCAACTCGCGTTATATCTGTAGCGGTCTTTATTTTCTCCCCCGGCTAAAACTTCCCAGGGCGCCGATAAAGCGGCGATAGCGTCTAAAACGAGGGTTCCCTCCCAGCCGTGCGTTTCACCTTCAGTAAATGGAAAGTCTTTTTCCCGCATTAGGTATTCTCAGGCGAGTCGGCGTAATCCGACATCTAGAATTTCTCCTCTCGCGAGCTCGAGGCGTTGCGCTCGCGAATGGCCGCGCCACCTCGGGCTCATGAATGGCTCGTACACTCGGCGCGCCACGAGGGTGTGCACGTCGCCGTAGGACGTAGAACCACGTAGAGTGACGTAGACCGGCGAACCTCTGTCGTAACCTTGATCCGACCAACCCCCACCCACGTGCCGGTGTCCCGGCTCCGTGATTGGTCGGGCCGCCGCGGATCCATCGGACACGACCGCGACTCCTTAAATGGCATTCGTCGAGGTAATGCCTCTTATCCGAGACGATAACGAGATTAACCTCGAGCTCCCCTAGAACTAAGAAATCGCCCGAAGAACCACAATGCCCTTTAAATGCCACGGTACTTTTCCCTTCGTAAATCGATCCAAACCTGCGTTTACAGGACGTTATAAGGAAAAGGAGCTCGTACCACGGAGCGTGCGTCTACGAGTCCAGTGACGTAGCGATAAAACCGCAACCTTGATCCGAGCAACCTCTTTTTCCCGGAGTTCGTCACCGATAGGGTAGACTCTACCCAGGCACGAGAAGGCTTTTCGGAAGAGAGCTCGACGCCCTCGTTTTCGAAATCTTGAGGCGAGAGCTCGCCGAAAGGGCAGGAACCGAGAAGAATAATGTCAAGGGTCGGGACGTTTTCGGAACGACCCGTACACGATGCACGGCGAGGCTCTTGCATTACGGTTCGACCGGTTCCTGCATAGCGGAGTGGAATCGATTTTCCGACGGCCAGATTTAGCCTCGCCGCCCTCGAGTTCGACCCGAGTGTCCTGGCAAGAAATCCAGAAATCTAATCAGTCTCAACCCCTGCATCGGGAGGTGCCAGCCTTGGCCGGTTACGGTCGCTAAAAATATAATTAAGAAACGGAAACCAGACGTCACGCAGGCCGCGCTAGCTCGGTCTAGCGTGATTACTCAGCCCCTTATCTATTCCGTAAACATCGTTACGCAAAAATATATGTATACGTCACATAACTATGTATCCGGATGGTGTATATCAAGCAAACGACAAGGTCGAGTCGGTTCCGAGGAGGCTCTAAAATTGGAATATCAAAAGTGGGACCCACACCTGCGTGCCTCGCGGTTGTGGGTTAGTCAAGAACGCATACAATGATCACGTATTAAACATTCCTTGAAGCATCTAATATCTGCGTCTATGTATCCAGCCTATATACAATATATACCATACAAGGAAGGTTCCGACCCCCATGAAATTTCATCTTTTATAAAAAAAAATCTAAAACTGTCTTCACATTTTTAATAAATTTCAAAATGTCTACGAATTGAACAAAAATTGACAATTTCTGCAAGCGTAAAAAAAAAAATTGAAATTTCATAGGTGTCAGGGTTTTCCTTATATTCTCCGTATTCACGTTGTAAAGGATGAAACGATACGGTGCACCCAGTTTGGCGAAAAAGTTTACAAATATTTTGACCTTTTGGTATGCATAGAATAACCCTTTCGTATACCTCAAAAGTCACGGTCTCCTGAGTAAAAAAACCTCGCGTACTTTCCGATCCTGGGATTACAGTTGTTCCGTTTAATCCCACGACTAGGTACCCTATTGCATTCGTCCAGGGTACGTCAGTCTGTAACATAATTTATATAATATCGATAAGATAATCCCATGTCGAGGCTTAAAACGAAGATGGCGCGGGGAAACCACTGTGAAGCGCCATAAGGAGGGGGGGCAGGTCTATCGATCGTCTCGGGCAGGCTCGAGTTAACGGTTTGTTTACTCTAGCCGCGTCGGGCGGGCGCATGCGCGTCGCCGGCAAAACAATAATACGAGAGCGCGGCGGCTCGCAGGAAAGTTCACGGCTGCCGAGTCGCTGGCAGTCGCTGGCTCGATTCCCGTCCTTTCTAGAGCCGGGAGCCACTCGCCGCTGCGCTCGGCTCCAGCGGAGTCACTCGTGCGCGCGACGCCGACCGGAGAGGAGGGACACGCGTCGCGGTCCGCTCACACCGCCGGGAGCGAGAAGCGACTCTCAAAACGATAACAGAGAGCGTCGGACGCGCGACCTCGCACGCGCTTCGAACGGAGTCCGTTTCGCGAGAGAGCAAGAGAGAAAGAGGAAGAGGGGAAGAGGGGAAGGGAGGATTAACGAGTGCACCTCGAGGAGAAAGGAGAGAATAAGAGAGAGGGATAGAGGAAGTCGCCGAAGAGAGTGACAAAGAGTTCGACCATCGCGGTGTTACGGCATCGAGGAGGGATCCCGGCGTAAGCAAAAACGAAAACATCGGGGCATTCCCCGGGCGAGGATCGACGCGAGTGTTCCCAAGAGGGAGCGAGAAAGAAGAAGGAAGGCAACGACAAAGGGTCCACTGTCCGGTTCCACGTTTCGCGTTCCTCCGCCTTCGGCCTCGTGGCCTCGAGCCGCACCTGCGTGCCCGCCGTGAGCGCGAGAGAGACAGTCTCGACTCAGCCGCCGCGGTGGGAGGTAGATCGAGAGAGGGGGGAGCCTCGTCGAAAACAATACAAAGAAACTGCGCGTGCGCGCGGACGCAGCCACTAGAGCCGCGGGCGCTGCCGGCTCATTCAAGCCGACTCAGCCGCCGGAGTCGCGCGCGTCCCAGGTTGCGATTGGTCGAGACAGGGAGACCCGCATCCGCTCCAGGGGAAAATTAGGGTTGGGATTGGCCGATGCGGGCAGACGGGCGCCACGCCATTGGGTGACTCACTCGGCGCCCCCTACCCTCCGCGCGACACACGGCGAGCGCCCTCTCGCGCGTGGGTGTATAAATACGCGCGAGGCGTGCGCGCCGTCGAGGAAAACAGAACAACGTGAGCAGTGGGCCGCGCGCGGCAGAGAGACGCGGAGGTACGAAGAGAGAGAGAAAGAGAGAGAAAGCCCATCGAGCGGCCGCCGTGCAGGGAAGGAAAGAGGAGGAGGGTCCGGCGAATAGGTTAGGTGGCCGAGTCCTTTCCTTTGTCTCTGGGTCCTTTGTGTCGGCGTCGTCGTCCCCAGGGCGGCCTTCCGGCCGGGTCCAGGAGCTGCCCGCTTGATGAGCGACGCGATGCCGAGCGCCGCGGAGCGTCGCGCGTACCTCGAGGCGGTGCCCAAGACCGAGCGGAACTCCTACGAGAGAGAGGTCGAGCTGATGGTGGCGCAGGTCACGGAGAAGCTGCGGCTGAAGGCCAAATCTTCGGCCTCGCAACAGAGCCGGCCGAGTCCGTACCAGAGGCTGGGGGCTTCCAAGGTCCCGACGTCCAGCGAAAAGAGGATGTGCCGGCTCATCTACGCCCCGGAACCGGAGCGCCACCGCGCCGAGCACCGGAGGAAGGGCCGCGTCGAGGAAGAGGACGACCCCTACGAGGTGCTCCGCGAGCTGCTGCGGAAGGGCGCCCTCATCAAGGAGGCCGCCATGAGAGTGCTCAACGACTTCGACGAGGAGCAAGAGGATTCGGAGGGGGAGGTCAGGATCGACCTGACTCCGGTCTACCGGAGGAAGCGGAACTTCAACGAGCCCGAGGAGGAGCCGCTGACCTCGGTGTTCCAGACCCTCAAGCTGTGAGACCGGCCGCCGGGGGAGCCTCCCTCGGGACGTCGACGGACTCCTCGGAACCCTGCTCAGGGCCCCTAGGCGAGGTCAAGCTCTCGAGGTCGCCGTCGGCGAGCGCACCCGATTGGAGCGAAGAGGGACACCTTCTCGAAGCATCGACGGGAGCGAGCGGAAGAGACCCTAGCCGACCGTTCCACCTGACGCGAGGGACACACCTGACGATGTCAGCGAGGAGGCCCTCTGCACCTGCCGGCGAGGTCGTCCTCGCGGCCACGCGCTCCCTCGGAGTGACCGATCGTCACGGGAGCGATCCATTAAGACGTACGTACGTTCGTGTACATCGTACTGGACTGCTGAAAACGAGTTACATCTCGCGTGGATACGTCACCGCCCTAAGTACTACTACTAGTACTCGGTCCTGGTGCAAGGACGCGCACGTGATACGCGTCCAAGGCGGACCGTGAACCAGTTGCGCCGCGGAGTCGTCGAGTCGCTGATGAAATTCCGTCTAGCGAGGGTTACGCTGCCGATCGGTGACGCATCTCGTCGCGGACCGGTTACGAGAGGGGCTGACGAAATTCCGACGAAGTGCACGTATCCTCGCGCGCGGGCGCGCCGCCACGCGGCGGCCGGCGTAATCGGGCAGGAACTCTCCCCGTACATGGCGGTGTTTGTAAATACGGGCCGTGTTGTTATTGGATTCGGCGGCGGCCGCCGTGCCTCGCCTCGGCTCGGCTCGGCTCGGCTCGACTCGGCCGTTCTCGGGTCCCCTCGGCTCCGCTATCGACGATTGGCCCGGCTTACGTGGAAGAGTAATGGCCGCCGAGCCGCGCGGGAGAGTCGACCGACGAGATGCCAGCTGCCGGCCCAGATGTGTATGCGCGTGCGTGTGTAGATGACGCACACTGTCGCGCCGTTTGCTTACATACCTACTTGCTCGTCATGTGCGCAAGGAGAGCTCCGTGTACACCCTACTCCTCGTCGTCGTGACGACTACAGATACGCCGTGGATGCGGGAGGGGATCTCTGTCTCGCGACAATGCGCGACCCCCGAGAAGGGGGGTATGGGAAGACGAGAGGCGGATCTTCCCTCGGTGATATCTAGATATCGAATTGTATAACTCTTGGAGGGCCCATTTCCCGTGCACCGGCTGTGCCGTGCGTGTATTCGGCGCGGATTATCGAATCCTTAGGGAATGGGTGTGAATATCCGAGTGAAGAGAAATTGACTTTATTTTTCGTTAGGTTTTTCAGGTCCTTGCGGGTCGTCGCGTGACCCCCCCCGTCTCCGGACTGGGAAGGAAAACAAACATGGCGGCGCCGCGCTTATTCCGGCTTATCGCTCGGTCTCTTATATCCCCCCTCTCCGTGCCCCGCTACTTGTGTTTATTTAACGATGCACAAATACCTGATCGCGCTTCTTGAGACGTATATATCTAGGTTATCCTCTGTCGGAGAGGTTATGTCCGGTTTCTTCTTTTTTTTTTTTCTGGCTTTCCACTTTATTTCTAATCTAAGGAGAGCTTGCTGGAGAGGGGTCGAGACTCTGCCGAAATCTGGACGCGGGTTTGGGAATTTCCGCGATGGTTACGCGAGAACCGCTCATGGAAGATCGATTACGTAAAGCGTGTACGCGCGCGCCGGGCTCCGGTCGCACGGTTACCCCCTCCCCGTGGCTAGACCGGGTAAACACGAAATATCAATAGAGAGCGCGCGCGCGATTAGTGGCCCGGAGCGAGGAGGACAGCGCTACGCGCCGTGAGAGGGGGCGAGAGAGACGGAGCGAGCCCCCGGACAACGGCGGCTTATCCTCCTGGCCCGGACATGCTGGCGCATTCTTCGCGAACGATCCTCGATCGATCGTCGATATTGCGCGTCGTGTACATCATCGTCTCCTACATGCGAAACTTCCCTCGTGCGTGCACCTTGCTTGATTTTCCCTACTGAGACATGAACCACCAAAGTATGGAAATTAGAGGTTAGCGATGCATCGAAATGAGAAAAGAGTATCGATGCGACATCGACTTGGAGGGAAATCGAGAGGCGCAGGAGGGACTTTTCACTGTGTAGGGTAGAATTTATCGGCGATGAGGAACGAGGGACAGACCCAAGGAGGACGGAACAAAGCTCGGAGTATATTAGAAATTAGGTTGTTCCCGGTGGGAGGTTAGGAAAAAGGGGGAGAAAATGATACGAAATAATGCGCGTTATGACTGTATAAAGTGACGAGGCGCGGATTCTACTAGAGGCGAGCGGGGAGACAGGGCCTGTACGATGATTAAATAGCTTTACATTTTCGCTGTGCATGTTTTAGTGCATAGTTATTTATGGATAATAATCGCTAAGAATACGTTGGTGTAATGACGTTGTAAGCGCCTGCAATTCGTATATTCGTGAGGAACTCGTCGCCCGTGGTTTGTCGGCCTTTAAGAAGGTGACCTTGCCACGAAGCTAACTCCCTGGAAAAGACGCGCGACCCTAAGTTATGATCTTTCCCGACAGACGCGAGAGATGATTTATTTACCCATCGCGCTAAAACGCGATTTCTTACACTACGTAAAAAAAAAGAAAAAGAAAAAAAACGAAGCCCTTTTTTCCCTAAAGTGGCGGAAAGGACGAGAAACGGGTGACGAGTTGTTTACGACGCGCGGCGCGGGAGGAAGTAATCGACGCGTCGGTTAGAAAGAGAAAAGAGTGATTCATTTTCGGCACGTCGCACCGCGGGGGCTGGAGAAATTGCGGGAGAGAGAGAGAAAGGGGGACAGCGCGTCGTGGCGTCACTCGGAGAAACAGCGGCTGCGACAGATCGATATTTATAAAGGCGGTGAATTTTTAGCTGCCCCCTTCTCGCCCTTGCGGTGTGCTCGTGGTGTCATAAAAACACGTCCTACATAGTGTATAGTTTAAAAAAGCAAGTATTTGCGTACCTATTCCGAGCGCGAGGGAGAGAGAAGAGTCTCGCGAGTAGCACTACAGAGAGCGAGCGTGTGATAACGATATAACGCGAGGCGACTACCTGAGGGGACGCCGGGCGGCCGCGTTCGATTTCCGTTGGACCGGCCAATGGCGCGGCCGCTACATCGGAAGCGACACCGGTCACCGCGGGAATCCAACATGGCGGCCCGACGTCGCCGGCCGAATGCGCGACTCGAAGTCAGTCCTTATGTTTTTCTATGAGGCAGGATGTCCTTTTTTTTTTCTAGTTAGTCGTTAAAGCAAGACTCAAGGAAATTACAAAGTATATCTCGTTGTGATCGCCGGGTCCACCGGCTAATCCGATTTAAAATAAATGGAAACGAAGGTTTCGAGAATCGAGGCGAGGATTCTTTGCGGATCCTCCTTCCGCCCCCTCCCCCCTCTACATCCTCACCCCACTTCCCTTATCGAAATGCCGATTAGACAAACTCAAGCGTTTAGAGGCTGGCATTCGAACTATGTAAGAGGTTGGATGACGGAAACGTTGTTAGTCACTTTATTCGCTTGAGCAGGCTGGAACGTGCTTCCAACAGGCTCAAGCTTGTTTCGTTCGGGCTCGGACTTGCCCAATGGAGGCGGAGACTCGTTGCGACGCGAACCGCTCTCTTATGTACACATGTGTACATTTTAGGGAATTACAATACTAGTAGATGGGAATTGAAGGGAGGAGCACGAGGCATGGGTATCGTACTCCTTCGCGCGTTGAATCATGCGTTATATTTGAGCGCGACTTCTCTCTTTTATTTGCCATGACGTACAACTCGGGAGAGACTACTTTACGACTCTGCGGCCGGTTACTTTTTGACTTCTGACTAGCGATTAGTCATCGCTCCACTTCGCTCGGCGTTGCGCATGTAACTTGGTCGAGCAGAAGTTCCGTTTATTCGGGCATAAGTGAATCCTTTTGGAAGAATCTTGACGAGGTAAGGATGCTCCTTCTTTTAGGGGGAGAAAAATGATCGCCGGCGTAGAAAGGTTAGACCAGATGGAAGGCGATCGAAGCGGCGGGAGAGGGAACAATAGGCACTCCGTTAATATAACGCCCAACGATGGAACTCCGTGGCGGCGTTAACGGCGAGGTTATTAACCTTGGAGAATTCTACGTTGCCGGACGTTCGCCGGTGTCCCCGTTCTTCGGCGCGGGACAATGCGCAACGCGAATCCCTGGAATTCCCCTCCGAGTTCTATTTCGCGAGTTTCCTCATAGTCGGCATCGCGATCTTGCCTTCTGCGAAATATAATCTTCCCTTCCGTTAATTCCCGGTAATTGACGCGCCTAGTCCGGCTCGAACGCTGCGTCGGATCAATTTGCACGGCGTAGAGGTGGATTCGTGTTCGCATCGTGAACGCCGGATGTAAAGACCCTTCACACTGAACCACGAAGAGAGCGGAAATGAAGGAGAAAAGAAAGAGGGCCATTTTATCCCTCTTTCTATTTCCTTTTTTTACGGGAAACGGTTGCGCGGCGCAATATGGCGGCTGCTTATCTAACGCCGAGAGAGAGGGAAAGGATAGCTCCTCTTCTCGCCCTCTTTCCTTTTCTATGCCTTCGCGAGAACATCGAGGCAGTGGTTAGGGTTGCCAGTCCATAGATCTGGGAAGAAAGGAATTCCATGTAACGCTGCGCAGGTGACGGTCAACCCGTAAGGGGGAGGCGTGGCGGCCATCTTTCTTTTCTAGCGGCATTCTTCATATTGGAAACGTAATTTACTGGTTCTCTACGATTCTCTACGGTAAACTACTTGGTTCATATAATACACGTGAGAAACCTCGAAAAACGCGAAATTAGCCAATCATGCCTGCTCTTAAGTCTCCTGGAATGTAACCTTACGCTCTATCTTTGTTCCTAGATCCGCGGCGAGGTTTGTATAACCTACGTTCGTGCCACGTCACTGGGAAGAGGGGAGGAGAAAGAGGTAGAGCGATCGTTCGAGAAGGTGCAACCTTCCCGAGGTGACTAATCGCGCTTATCGCCGCGGCTCGGGGTGTACGGTTAATCGCGCATCCGCGTGCACTTAGTCGAGCCGAACGGAGAGCGAGTCGAGTCCGCTCTACTGCAGCGCGTAAACAATGACGAAGTCAAGACTCGAACTAGTCGAGGTCAAGCTCCATTGAGCGCCGAGGAAAAACAATTTCGTTTTCCCAAGGTACTCGCTTGTCGGCCCGAGCGACGTCGCATGAATTCCAAATGTGCAAAAGGAATAATCGACGAGGCTCGTGAAATATTTCTTGTTTACTTTTAAGACATATCTCGTTTTAAATGTAATATACTATATGTGTTTAGCAAGATTCATTACTGCTATTCGCTCAATTATTACGTTCTGAGTATATTTTCGTAAGATTCCACTTTGCATACAACACCCAATGCACGTATTCGGTGAAAGGAACTGATTTCATTGTTTTTGCGCGATTAGTCGCCACTGTATGGATGTGACTTTGCAAAACAGACATTTCGAATAGGATGTATTTGGAGCAAAATTTTTTTTTACACTGATGATGTCTCTGTGGTGATCGAAAATAAGCCGTTCGTACGTCTTGCGCACGCGGCCGGCAAAAGGGAACGCCCATCGACTGCCCCGGAAAAGGAAAGGGTGGAAAGTGGAGGAGTCACTCGTTTCCGGCGAATGGACTCGCCACTTTGCGACTCTAAGGCGAGTTTCGCGGCAGGTGGCTCGCTTTTTTTATTTTTTTTCTTCACCCGTGGTCCGGGAAACGCGCTACCCAATTATCGGGAATAAATCGATGCTTTTGCCGCGCGCCGGGAAAACAGGGCGCGGGCTAATTGCACGGGCGCTGCGAGTGCGCATGCGCCGGCCGCACGTGGGCATCTCTCTCTCTCACTGGACTCGTAACGTGGATTCAACGATCTGGGGTTCGCCGGAACACGTGGTCTTCTGGAAAGTTCCGGCAATGATGGATAGGGCGACGACGTCGGGAATAGACGGCCTTGCTTCGGAGTTACTTTAGACACTCTGCGTGGCGCCCCAAACTTTCCAACTTTCCTGCGGCGTTGTGCGAAAGCGCGAGTGCCGCGAACGGAATTGATTACGGGAACGGAGTCGGGAAATGGAGCGATCGGAAATGGCGAAAAAATTAAGGAACAGGAGGCGCGTCAACGCTCTTAAGGTGATATGAAAGGGTGACATGTTGAAACGCCAAAATATTTGTGAAATTTTTCTCCAAACTGGGTGTACCGAATAATTTAAAACTCCAACATGTGATTACGAAGGTCTTGGTACTCGCGAAATTTCATGTTTTGACAAAAGAAGTATATCTTTTTAGTTCTTGTTCGGGCTTGATACCAGATCTTTTTTTTTTCTTCGAAGAATGAAATTCCGCGAGTTTCAAGACTTTTATTAGGATCTTTATAATCACGGGTTAAAGTCTGCGTGTGCACCCTTATTTGAAAAATCGTTACCGCGTTCTTGGACGGTTATTCTTATTTTATCCGGTTGCAGGTCGCTCGATATTCATAAACGCTGGTCGGTGGATCGATGCCTCGTGTGACGAAGGGATCGTGGGAGTACTCCTTTCAACATGTACAAAGTAACGGCATCAAGTGACCCAGATAATGCACAAAGGGGAATGATTTCTTTCGAGGTGGTCTTTGTGGCAAATGGTGTCCTTTGAGGCCCCCCGTTGTCGCAGCTAATGAAAACGCGAAAAAAAGAAATCCTTTTCTTTCTTTATTAACCCTAGATCACTATAACCACTCGTGAAAGTGACGAACGAAACAATTGAATCGTAACGTTACTTATATCGCTTTGTGATCTTAGATTAACCTCTTGCGCTGGAAATGCCGCGCATGACAAATGTGTCCAAATCAATTTACAATGCGTTGGGGCTTGAAATCGTTTGACATTATGCGTTGACAACTTTTAGTTAATCTTTCGAGCAAACCCAGACGACGTGCGTGCACTGTAAAAAGATACCTTGAAAATTATTGAACATAAGTATAACGCGAACTTAAAAAATTATACGTGTAGTTAGGAGTTCACAACAAGTGTGTACTAAGATCCTTTTATGAGTTTATGATTTCACTACAACGTTCTGTAGTGAAAATGAATTTTATGACTATCTTCAACAGTATCTCTCCAGTTCTTGATGGGAATAAACGTCGGCGTGTGCAGTTCGTCATTCCAGTACAAAAGGTTAATAAGCTTTTAGTCGTGCGAGGTAATCCATTGCGGTTGAATTCTCGAGTCAGGGCGTTTCGGGTTTCTCCCAGTCGATGTCATGTAAATTTCGAAACGAGCGACGGGTCTTCCGAAATTAATGCTTTGTGAAGAAGGGGCTGCACGTGCCACTGCCAATGACCCCGCGAATGTTGGCCTGGAAGAAAGTCATTCGCGTAACTGTACTCGAATAGTCAAAGTTGCGGCGCTTGGTAACCATAATCTTTCATGCCCCGAAGGATGTTAAAGTCGTAAACGTAAAATCGGGAAAGGGACGGATAAAAGAATCCGCGATTGCCAGAATTAATCTTTCGTGTTCCTCGACACCCGGATCTGCGAAAGCTCCATCTCGCGATTAACGTCGCCATATTCATGCATCACGTCGCGGTACCGAGGTAAAGAAGAATACATATTTACATCGTATGAAAGGTATTACAATGTCCACGGAGCGTAAACATCCTCGGTTGACCTTTTGTATGCCTCAGAAATTCATATCCTCATATTCATTTTTCTTTAGCGGCGTTATCGTCATGCGTATGCGTCATACTTTATGTTGCCAGAAAATTATTATCATCCAATACGCACGTAATACGAAGATGCAATTAACCGGGACAAGATATCGCATCAATGGAATAATTGAGAGTGGATGCGAGTATCGTAATAGAAATATTTAAACACGCATCTCATGGTTAGTGTTAGTGCAAATATTCGCATCTTATATTTCATTTTGATTGGGTACGAGGTTCAGGATTTGGAATCGCCTATTTTGGGTCGGTCGGTGATCCATGATCGACGCTAATCGCTGATCAGTGCTCACGTAGATGGTCTTGCGAGCGTTAAATCTCTGCGGCAAGTAAACAACGATCTAGCAAAAGACACCGTCCTTGTCCGCGGATTGACACAGATCTCGGTCACGCGATAGCTAAGGCTTCGGCCCACTTCTTCTTGGACGTAGCGAACACATCGTTGCCAAACATTGCGCGAATCGACGACCTCACGGCCTACCACGCGTGCCGCGGCTCCAGCGGAATGTTCGAGAGTCGCCGCGCGCTGATTGGCTGGCGCGGTCACGTGCCACTCGTCGCGCGAAACCGCTGCGGGTTTGAACCGCGCAAACCCCCTCTTGACATCTCGATGAACCTGTACCATAAATGAACGTTCCAAAATAGATGAAGTTTAATCGAGGGTAGAGTTATCGATATCTGATTAAGTTATCCGATTGTATCGTGGTATTTCTCGTTAATCAAGAGCAGCTCCTCCACTGTACGCGTCTTATGGGCCGTCTATGCGGAAAACCCGCTAAGCGAGAGAGATAAGATTTTAATGATTATTTGCGATGCTCTATATAGAACGTGATTTGTGTTCCTTGCTTTGTAACATGATTTAAGTGCTTTTTGCCAACTTTATATGTAATACACATTTTTTTTTTGTATAAGAGATGCACAGTATTCCTGTACTCGGCGAAGTATTTTGCACGCATGTTTTTTTATGGTTTCGATAATGACAAGTGATAAGATACGAGAGTTCCGATCGCTTCGTGTCCGTTGTTCAACAAGTCATTCCGCAGCGCGATCTCGGAGGCGGTATTTCGTCTTTCGTAATCTCTCGGTATTTTCGATTGTTTCGAGTAGTTCACGCACGTTCTTTCTTTTCGAAGTATCGAATTTTCCGTGCCTACGTTCCCCCGTTCCAGGGTAGCGGTCCGGTCACGTGGGGTGCGCCGCCATATTGCTTGCAGCGCTACTGCGACCAGCTAGGCGTATCCAAGATGGCGACGAACCAGCCTCTTGACGCGTACGTATTTCACGTATTTTCGCCGTTGTTAGTCAAAGAAACGGTAACTGCGTCCTCGTACGTGTTTCGTTTCGTGGCCAAAAGTTGGGTCGAGAGGAGTAATCGATTGGGACGCCGCGTGTGACTTTCAGCCGACTGCTGCGAATATCGTAACGGCTCGGCTCGCCCATTTTCGGACCGGAGCCGTGACGGCTCGCGCGAGGTCCCTCGGTCACCTGTCAAAATGTCTCAATTATCGATATTGCATCCTATATCCTCGGGATTGCAAGCACGCGAAATGTCTCCGAGGTTTTTGCCTGCGATCTTACAAACGTTTGCTTAAAAATTCTCAAAATTCGCCGACGTGCGAATTTTATCTTCTCTCAGAGGCCGGTCACGTCACCCAGATTTGTTTTTCTGCGCAGAGGTCCTATTCACACATGCATAGGTGAAGCCCGTTATATGTATACATCTCTACGTAGAACCTCGGACTTCACGTATGCACGCATAAATCGCACAGCTTTTGCTTCTGTGCAGCCGCACATCGCGCATGCGTGGCCACCGTTACACCGGCATCGCACGCGGGTTTTTAATCGGGATCAAAGTGTGACGGGTCATCGAGGAGTTTTACATTCATCGAGACGTGATTAAATCCCCGAGCAGGACTCGCGGCTATTATAAAACGAGCGCACATTAACTTCTTTTCTTTTTTCTCCCTCTTTTCCAGACTATTTATGGCAGATACGCGGATCGTGTACGCGCGCCGACACTCCGATTTGCACAAGTCGTGCAATCACGGGCTCGTTACGTAATGGAATAACGGTGACTTACAACGCGTCACGTGCGCACGATACAACCGTTACATCGAACGCGGATTGCCCGGATAAGTCCGTGACGATTCAACCGCGTGAAAATAAACGAGCGCGAATAAATATTGAGGGATAAATCGGGCCCGATTATCCCGCGATTCGCGATACGTGTCAAGGGAACCTCAGGGCTATGTCGCAACGCGAGACGTTTCCTCTCGTCCCCTCTCTCTCCCTCTCTGCCACCCTCGGCTCGCGCCGTCTTTCTCTTCCGCGTCTTTTCTCATCTCAGGGTTTTTTCCTCTCGGTCGGCGCCGCGGGCAACGCTCGCGAGGACTCAACAGAGAATTGGAGAGAATGACGATTTGCGTAATCGTCGCGAAATGTTCGTTTCATTGGGCGAACCGGTGCTCTCGGCCGGTGGCTTTCTCCGGCCGGATTTTGAGGTTAGGAGCGCCGACTCGTCTGACGTCATCGCCGATGGAGCCCGATACGAGGGACTTGTTTCGAAGCACGGCCGGAAAAGAAACCGCACCGGTTGCGACGGAAACGCAGACGTTGAGCGTTTGCGATTGCGTAATCTCCGAGGTACAGGGGGTTCCGCTTTGTAGGCCTTCCGAGATACCACGCGTAACAGTGGCAACGAATAACAGAACTGACGGATCAAATGCAGAGGATTTAAAATCCCGGCCTGTAGTCGGGAATTATTGCGACGATTTATCGTTACTTGGGCTCCTGCTTTTATATGTCCTAGTATCCTTGTCCCCCGAGAGGGTTTACGCCATCTATTCGTGTCATTTCCCGACGCGTTACGCGATTAACGGGGAAAGGAGAGAAGTTACTCCGGCTTGCGGGAGAACGCGTCTCGTCCGCCATCTTGGTTTTGCCGAGCCCCGAATCGAGCTTCGATCCGCGACTAATATTCGACGCAGCGAATGCCCGGGGAGCGGAAAAAGCTCCAATTATCTCGATGGCTACTCGGGCAAAATCGGGCGTGGGTACCCTCGAATTTTTTTTTGCACCCGAGAGGCGTCGACTCGAGAAGTGGCCCCGCTCGAGAGGAATATCGGGGTTAACGACACGATGTACCCATAATGCATCCTTTTCCGACCCCCGGGCCGAATTCGAGAGAGGACGCTCATTAATTCGGTTTGGGCCGCGAGGGGAAAAAGGAGGAAACCGGAAGCGAAGAAAGAGGCGGACGGTTCGACTACGCGCCGAAGAACGTGCCGAAGAGTGAACGGCCTCTCTTGGCCTGACTTCTGCCGTTCCTTGACTGGAGCTGTCGAACTGAGCGCGTCGAGGAGGAAAAAATGTCGGCATGAAAAATCGTAACAAATTTCGGTTTTAATGGTTTCCTTTATCTCTAGTTTTATATATTCACCGTGGATGAAGATTTTTACCTCTTTTCCATTATTTTCTCTGCTATAATTAGACGAATAATAGTCAGCTAGTATGGGGTACATGTGTCCCTTACAAAGATGTATGTTAAATGAAAAGCGATCAGAACTGCGCTTGACCCTTTTATTCTTTTGAGGTATTATGAAATGAAAAAAAATCGATATATATCTCGAAACATCAAAATATTTATACAATTTTTTTCCAAATTGGGTGCACCGAATTATTGAGGCTCTAGGGAAGATCTCGATGCTCATGAAAATTCATTTTGTTAAGAAAAATATTTCTTACTTATCCCAGACTAGAACCTAGGCCACATATTTTTTGGTGAAAAATGAAATTTCACAAGTGTCGCGTTCTTCCTTAGGTCCTCCATAAACACACGCTGATGTTTTAATTGATTCGGTGCACCCGGTTTGGAGAAAAGTATCGTAAATATTTTCACGTTTCGATACACGTGACCCTTTGATAACATCTTAACACCTTACGTCACCCGCCGCAGTTTTGGTCGATTTTTTCATCCTCGACGCGTTGATACGCCACGCTCTGTATGACACCCGACGCGCTCGGCGGTTCCCGGTCTGTCTTCGCGAGGGAATTTCGAGGCAGCAGTTTCTCGCTAACCCTTTTTAGGGATGGATTATCACGTTCGTCGCCTAACACGGCCCTTATGGCACTCGCTCGCCAAAGAGTCGCGATTCTCTCGCGAGTTTCGGGATTTTTGCGACCGACCGAGCGGCGACCTTACGTGCCATCCGGGACGTTTTCTGAGCAGGTGAGGACCGCCGCTTATTTTCAGAGCTCATTCCACTCGGGCTGCGGCCGAGTCGACTCGAGAACCGTGTCGGTCGACTTCAATGACCCGACTTAAATATAGACGGAACGTCAGAACGGGAAAAGTCCGCCCAGACGTTTCATCCTGGCCAGCGCCTGGGCCAGAGTCTAGAATCCGCGTTTTGGTCGAATTTCACCAACCGAGGTCCCTTTATAAGGACGCTCGCGTAAAAGTTACAACACCTCGAGAACTCGCGATCCGTGACATTTAATCCCTCATGATAATGCCGGATGCTCTTATGACGAATGTCAAATGCCCGTGGCATTTAATAAACGTGGACGCGCGTTAATGCGATTGCCGTGTCTCGCGGAAACAATGTCCCCCCTGAGATTCTTGAGTCATGCGACGACGCGGCTCTATGTTTCAGCAGTACTGAGAGATTCTGCATTTTTTGTTTTCAGGAGCCCGATGGAGTCGAGGTTCGAGAGAGGCGAGCACTGCCTTAAGGTGATAGGAAAGGGTCATCCCTAATATATATGGAAACGCCCAAAATATTGATAACCCTTTCTTCTACAAACTGGGTGCACCGAATTATTTCGAACTTTAACCCGTGATCATGGAGGTCTTAATGAAGGTCTTGAAACTCATGAAATTTCATTTTTTGCCTCTTGTCCGGGATGAGTGAACGATGTTTTCTTTTTGCCGATAAATGAAATTTTGCGAGGGTTCGAGGCATTCATTGAGACCTTCCTAATCACGGGTTAACGTTTCATGTTATTCGGTGCACTCGGGTTGGAGGAAAGTTTTATAAATATTTTGAATTTTTCGGATGTATATGTGACACTTTTGTAATGCCTAAGGTACCCATGTCCCTTTTTCGGGAGAACCGGCAGCGGCTGATAGAACGACTCAAGAAAATCCAGGCCGTTCCGCAACGTGGGGCTTATGTCGTCCTCAAGGGCGGAGTGGACGTCCCCTTCAACGACACCGACATCAACCTGCCCTTTAGACAAGTGGGTAGAACGTGGAGGAAGAGGGGGAGAGTTATTATTATATTATATTTAGCAGGATAATAACGGGTTGAGTCATAAATTCTTGGAATTTTCCGCTAACCCTCTATAACGCTGAATGGTTACGTCAACCGTGATTAGCCCGAAGTTTCTTAACCATCATGAATTAATATAATCCGTGTTGCACCGACGAAAATTGACCTCACCAAGGATTAAAACCCATTGTTTGGCGGCCACCTGAAGTCTAATAATTAACTCTAATCACGCGTTAAGTAATCCTTCATCAAGGATTTTCCTTCAAATGTCGGTGCAACCGTTGAGTCATTCGTATCTCGGCACTTTTTAAGTCTTATTTCAATCCTCCGGCGAAATTTAAACTAGCGTCATGTCGTACCACTCCTTTGCAACCTTTGAATTTGTTTGTAAAATGTAGGTTTATGAATAATTATATTCATAGAAATTAATATGAATTGTACATTTGGAAATTCATGTTGGAATTGATGTTGGTAGGTGCAGGTTTCAGGGCGACAGGTTTTTTCTTGGCTTGAGGGAAGAAATTGGTTTTATAGAGGGTTGGGAAAGAACTCCTCTATTATTCTGGGATATTTTAATATGAAGGGCGGGGAGTGAAACTCGATCGAGACGCCCCTCTCGGGCTTCGTGCGTGGCTCGGGGGACACGCGTCCCCCAGTGCCGCCGCGTAGTCTAGGGAGTTCAAGGTCAATGCCAAGAGCGGATGCAGCGTCCACGTGCGCGGTCCTTTCCCCTGGAGCGGAGGGAGCGGACCAATTAAAACCGCCGCCGGACCGGTCGATCGGCCCCTTCGAAAACTTCGGCTTTGTTCCGCGCCTGGTCCGGAAACTCGCTCCTCCCGTCCAAAAGGAGGACTCCGAGCTCGTTCGCGATTTAAAGAGGAAAGTGAAAACAAAAAATGCGACAGTCCGGCAGGTCCCATTTTGGCATTACTCGAAGAGGACTTCCAGAGAGAAATTTCTACGAGACTGTGACGGTATTAATTATCCGTCATTAAATCACCCAGCATTAATCCGTCGTCCCATTAAGATAGAATTAAATATTTTTTCCAAATGTCACGGTATGTTCCGTTTTGCATAAAATGTGCGATAAAGTTTCGGTTGTTTTTTTTTTCTTCTTTAATGAGAGTTTTCCTTTCCCTTCAGGAGTCTTATTTTCAATGGTGTTTCGGGGTCGAGGAGCCCGGTTGCTACGGGGCCCTGGATTTGACGACCGGCTCCTCCATCCTGTTCTTCCCGGAGTTTCCGGCGGAGTATGCCACCTGGATGGGCGAGCTGGGCACCTTGAAAGACCTGAAGAAAAGGTACGCCGTAGACGAGACCTACTATACCGGCAAGATCTCCAAGTACTTCGAAGCGCGGGACCCGGCCGTTCTCCTCACTTTGGTAAGACCCGAAGTACATACAATGAGTTACTCTTGCGCCAGTCGTTCCCGTTCCGAAATGCACTTTATCCGACTGTGCGATTGCATCTTAGAGCAAGTAATTATGATTTAACCGGCACGCTGGCTCCCCGCTCGTGAAAGCGACAATCCTGGACGACGTAAGAGGGACTCGGAACGATTAATTGCCTCGGATTGTTGCGAAGCTGCATGCGCGACCGGCAACTCGATCGGAGAAAGCGTTTCTCTCCGAGACAAAGAGCACCGAGTTACGAGATCTCCCGCATACCGCGTATTATTAGCAATTCACTCCGGAAAACTGTACTTCCTGTAATATTTCTTCCTTTTTATAGGAGGAAACGAAGCATCGGAGTGCGGATCAAGCAGGGAAGATTATTGCAAACGGGGTTACATTTCGTGCGTACGGAGGTCCGAGTAAAACGCTTCTGGCTAATTGACTCGTACTGGGTAAAATTTATGTCAAGGGCGTAACGATCAGGCATTCCCTGGGTATAGTCGAGGGCCGATTAGATCGGACTCGGGACTAAATGATATCCAGTACTCGGCCTGAAATTATCATTGGACGATTCCGACAGCGCTCGCCTCTGTTCGACCCCTCCGCGTCAATTTACTCGTCTCTTGAGTCTTTCATTGCTAAATGCGAAACCGCCGGCCCCGTGGACACGTTAATACGGCTTAAGGCCGTCTTACGTAGAGCACTTTGGCACTCGCCTCGCCAACGCAACTATTCTCTTCTCTCTCTCTCTTTTCTTTTTCTCCTGGAAGAAATTAAAATCGCAAACATAAAGCTCGAGACTGGACTCGTGGAAAGTTACGTGCGATGGCAGTGCAAATGCTGTGGCAACGATTCGCGTCGATTTTCACGAGGACTTTCTATCTCTCCCGGTTGTGCAAGTCAGCTTTTACCTTGCCGGAAAGGCGAGATCATAAGTGACCGGGTGTTGGGTAACCTCCTATAATCGTGACATAATTGTTAATAAGCATGTTCTCGTTTGTTTTGCAGAAGGGAACGAACTCCGACAGTGGCTTGACCGCGACGGAGGCGAATTTCGAAGGAATCGAACGGTACGTAACTCGTTTATATCGTTTCTATCCCGGCACGAAGGCGCTTGTCAGTTGTTAACATTTGGCTTAAATTCGTTCCCAGGTTCAACGTCAACAGTGACATCCTGTTTCCAGAAATAGCCGAGTGGTGAGCAATCGAAGCGCTTATCCTTTCCCTGGGAAGGTTTACTCTCTGCGATCGGACGTCGCCCGAGCGTTTGTTGTTCCTCACTTCTGAGTTAATTCGTGTGTAAACGCAGTTTCTCACGTGGATAAATTGACGCTTGAGAGGGCGATAACGAGATGCATGGAAATATCTGAATACCATGTCAGAAGACTGGGTAATCCTCGACGGCGCCTGCTGCCCCCTGTGGCGTAACTCGGAACCAGTTGGCGCGCACGTGGCGGATCAGCTGATAACGTCAGTTGATGATGGCAGCTGTTTTGAGTTAACTGTCAGCCGACATAAACACGGGCTCTGTCCGGTTCTCCTCGTCGCGACGTATTGGAATTCGCTAACAAATGAGAAATTCAAAGTGCGTTGACGAAAACATTAAATCATGTGGCGAGGGATAATTTCTCGACTCGGCGCTGGGTCGACATTTCTGATACGTGGTGAAAGATGTTTAGGGACAAAAGGAGAAGCTCTGGCAGAGCCTTTGCTGCAGACCAACGTCTTCGTCCAGGAGGGAACGGCGATCCAGGAGTTGCCGATGATCGTTAGACGAGCCCAGAATGTCCTTTTACCAGGAGACGACCCGGGGAAGTCTAAAATTCGACCTCTTCAACATGCGCCTCCCAACGATGGTAGGGATCTTCGCAGGCAGAAGAAACTCAAGTCGAAGCGCAGGAACAGGTCGAAGATGCCGAGGAATCTACCGATGCAGAGAATCGACATAGAGACCGACGAGGGCACCGCCATTTTGTTCGGCGCTGACCTGGGCTTTCTGAACGGAGCTGGAATCGAGGACATCCTGGAGAGTCTGGACTCCCGATCCACCATGAAAGGTGTTTACTCGTTGTTGGAGGTAATGGTCGCCGACGAGATCAATTGCAGAGTGGCCCTGCAAGCTTTAAGAAAGATCATGGAGCTGGAGAACGTCCAGCGATACGGCGACATTGGAAGCTCCTGGGACAAACCTCTGCAGGCCGACCTGGAGAATCGGAACGCGGTGATGAGGCAGCTCGTTGAGATGATCGCCAAGAGTGGAGACCGCGAGCTCCTTGTTGAATGTTTAGGGTTGCTGGTCAGAGATCGCATCGGTCCAGCTAGAAATGCGTACAGAGATCGTCTCTGCGACGAGGCGTCGATGCGAGCTGCGGCTGGAGAATTCACATTGCCGCAGCTGATTAGAATAATCAAGGTAATCTCCACGTTTAAGGACCCGCGGTATCAGAACACCATCGACACGATGTGGGTTGGAATCAAGCAAAGGGAACAGAGCATCGACGCACAGAATTTCGTACCGTTACTTCGCATCTTGCCTTGTTTCCAGCAAAGTCGAGAGATGGTCAAGATCCTTCTGGCGAAGAAGTTGCCTGGTCAGTTGGGGTGTTTGAATGGATCGCAAATGGCGGAGATCTTGAGCGCTTCGAGCGATCCCGCGCTTTCGGAGAAATTCTTCACCTGTGCCGGGAAATGGGCCTCGATGAGGTTGAACTCTTCCTCGGAAAGCGACTTAGCGAACTTCCTGGCCAGCCTGAAAACGAAGGATCGTTACGACCCGAAGGTGGAGGAGGCTCTAGAGAGGCTTGCAGCCAGTAAGATTAAGGACCTTAAGGATCCTACTTTGGTGGCAGCCATCATGAGCTACTGCGGGAATCTGCACCTGCGAAATCCGTGCATCTTGTGCAGCTGCGCCGAGTACTTTGCCAAGCGGGCGATGGATCTACCCTTATCGCTGATCGCTCCTATCTTCGCCCCGTTCGGGTTGCTGTACTTCAAACCTACCACAACTGAATTTTGGACTGCGTTCGAAAAGTGTTTGGCTGCTAAATTCTCCGATCTGACGGAGAAGGACGCTCTGGACATCCTACTGGGATGCGTTTATTTAGAAAAGTATCCCCTGAATCTGGCCAACAGGGCATTCGCTCCGTCCTTTCTTCAGCAACTCTACTCTCAGAAGAATTCCACTTTCGGCGCGAATTTGAAATACAAACTGGCGTTGCTCGACACCGCCATGACTCTGGAATGCGATCGCTTCAAGGGACCGATGCTCCCTCTTGATAAAAATTCTAAATCGGTCACGGTGGAGAGAAAATTGCAACGCAGTGTTGATTGGATACACGAACATCTTGCAAATATTGTCGGCGGCGAAGGGAAATTAAGCAAATCCGTTATTTTCGGGAGATTACCTATCTTAGACCTTTATACGGTGGACATCCTGATCCACCGATCTCCCGAAACGTCCTCGATCTTTTCCATAGATTTCAAGAACCAGAGAAACATGAATACTGCCGTGTTGGTGCACCTGCCACAGCATTATTGTCGGGGCTCCTCTCAGCTCATCGGGCCCCAAGTCATGAAGAAGAGGCACCTGAAGAAACTAGGTCTTCGGGTCATGACTCTGGATTTCCTCACCCTAACGAAACTCAAGGCACATCCCACTCGCCTGGCTGATTATTTGTCACGGAGATACAAGGCCGTGGAAAGTGCCCCTTAACGTCAATCGATCCGCCATATTTCACCAATAATCTTAAATGAAGAAAATCAAAATGTCAGGGAGAGAAATCGTCGCAACAATCGTTTGGTGAATGTCCACGTCCGGTCGCTTTCTTTTCCAGGTTATTTGGGTTCCGTTCATGCATGGAATAATTTCCTCGGCCGGATACATACTTTCTGCTTGTTGCATGTTGCAGCCGAGTTGTAAAGTCCCCAAAGGAAATAGAGGTGCTGCGATACGTCATCAAAGTCAGCTCGGATGCCCACAAGGCGGTGATGAGGACAGTTCGACCAGGCCTCGTCGAGTTCCAGGCAGAGGCTGCATTCTTGCACTACGTGTACTCCGTTGGTGGGTGCAGACACGTCTCCTACACGTGCGTATGCGGATCCGGCCACAATGCGTCTGTTTTACATTACGGCCATGCTGGGGCGCCGAACAATAAAGTCATCCGAGACCACGACATATGGTAAAACGTTTCTCAAGTTATTTTCGGTGCAATTCAAGGTGGGAAGAAAATATTTAACGAGTGCTGTCCTTACTTAGCCTCTTCGACATGGGCGCCAATTATTGCGGCTATGCCGCTGACATTACCTGCAGCTTCCCGGCGACTGGAAAGTTCACCGAGGATCAGAAATTCATTTACAACGCCGTGCTGGATGCGCGAAATGCTGTGATAAAAGCCGCGAAACCCGGCGTCACCTGGCCTGATATGCATATTTTGGCGAATAAGGTCCTTCTCCAGGCCCTGAAGAACGGCGGATTGTTGAAGGGAGAGGTAGAAGACATGCTGGAAGCGGACTTGGCCGCGATTTTTCAATACCATGGACTGGGTCACTTCTTGGGCTTGGACGTACACGACGTCGGAGGTTACCTTCCGGGACATCCTAAACGTTCCTCCAAACCAGGTCTGAAGAATTTGAGGACTGCTAGAGTTTTACAAGCCGGCATGGTCTTGACGGTCGAGCCGGGTTGTTACTTCATTAATGCGGTGAGGAATCGTAGTTGACTCACGTGAAGTGCTTCATTTAATAGTGTATGCTGTAAATAATTGAAATCATTTTTTTTAGCTGCTGGACGCAGCACTCCAGAATCCCGAGCAGTCGAAATTCATCGTAAGGGAGCGACTGGAAAACTTCCGTGGATGGGGAGGAGTAAGGATAGAAGACGATGTCCTCATCACTGAAAACGGAGTCGAGAACTTGACTTTCGTGCCGCGCACGTGAGTGTCTTTTCTCCCCATCCAAGGGTGGCGCAAAAATGCCGACGATATCATACACCGTTCACAATTGACGTTTCATTGCAGCGTGGAGGAGATCGAAGAGTGGATGGCCAAAGGAAGAGACAAGCTCGAGCTACCTCAGAAAAGGAAATTTTATCCGGATGACCTTTCTTGAGCGTTCGTCTCGATGTACTTGAGTGCCTCTCGATAAACAGGCATTTACCTATACACGTTATTTGGAACGAATGTGGTATATATTCATACATACATACAAACATACAACATACATACATACGTATAAACATATATTTTACTACGATATTATACATGCAAGGCAAAACAACTACCCCGTTTTTTTTTTCTCCCTTTCAGCCCAACTTTTGTTCCATTCCTCCGATTAATTTTCCGCCGACTATCGACTACTTATCACAGAGCTAAGACTCTGCCAAGTGTCGAGGAGCCCGAAGAAAGAGAACACGACCGCACTCAATTTTTAATCGCTAATAATCGGGCGCGAGTTAATAGCTCCGGTGTAATTAAAAACAGGCGGATTCGGCGGTCGATCGGCGATAAAAGAAGATATTTCAGTAGAGGCGAATCGCGGGCGCGATCGGCGGGAAAGCTAAGCCCGTTTATTATCGCTCGGCCCGCTTAGATGCTCACAGTCGCGCGGCAGTCGCGGACGAGGAAGGGTCGGGGAATGGCAGCTGCGCTTCGCCGCCGAGTCGATAAAGAAGTTTCGACCGCGCGACGCGCGTCTCGATATTGATTTTTCCACGATCCCACGGCACGAAATCGCGAGAGCGATCGGCGTATTATCTAGACCCGTTTTATTATCACTCGCTCGTCTCGAGTGCGCGGTCGCGCGTCCGCGGCGAGAGTGGCTAGATCGGTGGTTCCTCGGAAAGTCGGTAAAGAAGGAAACTTCGATCGCGATCTCGGTCGCCTCGAGCTCCCGTTCGGGACTTTTTCTCCTCCCATCGTGCCCAGAGAGCGTAACGAGTGTCGCACGTGCGCGCGGCGGAGCGATACCAGTCAAACGTGCCTCGAAGAATTTGACACGCGTTTATAAATATATGTATCGCCGCTCAAGAGTCACGACTCGCGACTAGAACGATCGCGGGCTCTAGTCTAGACGACCCGTTCGACGCGAGTCCTGCTTGCGTCTGCGTTAAGAAAAGAAAAGAAAAAAAAAGAAAACGAAGGAAAAAAGAAGGAAAAATAAAAACAAGCCAGCGCGTTTCCCATCGAGTTTGCGTCGCGATTTTGAATATCTTGGGTAAGTTCGTAGTTGATCTCAGGGAATATTCTAGAGCCTTCGGGGAGAAGTAGAAGTGGGAGCCGCGATCGACTCGGGAACTACGGATTGTACCTAACGCGGCTTAAGAGCCGAACAAATCGACTGTTTGATATCGATATAGACGTCGTTCGATCAACCTTGGGGAACGACGACTGTCCATTTGGCCCATCATGGGATCGTTCACCCTGAAGACGGTTGTCGATGGACGCGCAGGGCGTCCCTAGTAGTCGACGCCCGGCGCCGGGGGGAAAACCTTGCTCGAGGGGTGGAACGGCCATGGACGAAGGGGCCGAAAGGTCATAGCGAAAGGTTAACGGCTAAGGGGTAAAGTACGACGATATCAAACCGATTCAATACGAGTCATTTCGATCGAATGAAATTTCTCTTTCTTCGTCGGAGTCAGTCCTTCGGACCAGGTCCAATTTCCCGCGTGGGAGGGACAAGTGGACGCCATTTTGTGCATCACCCGAGCCCGACTTCTTGGTATAATTAGTAATTTTTAAGACCCTACGAGATGGGGCTTTAAGAAATTTAATCCAAGTCGGTAAAATGCAATTCTTTCTACTCATATATCGTAGAAAGAGGACGGTTTAACCCCTTCTTCGCGTTAACGCTGCTCAGAAATGTCGAATCTAAGAGCACTTACAGAACACGCGTTTTTCACGGGATAACTGAGAATTTAATTCCTCGTGTCTGTAAAACTCTGACGTTTGACCCCTTGTCATTATGGAGGCGGTCTGAAAGAAAGCGATGCTCCCGAAATTTCATATATCGATAAAGAAATTTTTTTTATTTACCCCAGATTAGACCCAAGGACACTTCTTTTTTTTTAATGAAATTTCATGAGCGTCGCGTTCTTTCTTACGGCCTTCAAATTCATGTTATGAAGTTACATACGATTCGGTGCACCCAGTATGGGGAAATATTCTGTAAACATTTTAATATGTTTAGAATTAGATATTAGATATTTAATTATATATAGAATATTTTTTTGATATATATAGAATGACCCTTTTATCACGGCTTAACCAGTCGAAGTCGGGCTCGATGAAAACGCAGGCTGTTTCTTTTTCCCTCTGGTAACCAACATGATACCGACTCTTTACCGACCTTTACCGACACTTTATCGACAATTTATCGACGTTTCCCGACTTTTTACCGACCCTTTATCGACGCTTTATCAACACCTTCTCCACATGTCAGCTGCGTATCGATGACGCGTGGGCAACGTGTTGCTAAAAGTCGAGTCGAGAGTCGCGACTCGAGCGAGTTGGGTCGCGCGAGTGTCTTAAACCGCGCCACGCCGTTATTCTCGCCAATCGGCCGATAAGACGGTGATAACGCCCCGACGTCTCCGACGCCCTGACCCGAGCGCAGGTCCCGCAGTCCTGCGACCGAGTCCTCGCAGAGGGGAGTCCTTGGATACGGAGGTGGCAACAATCCCGCGGGCAACGCCGTCGACGAGTGGATTCGGATCGATCGGGAGGGAGGCCGAGCGACGCCGAGCGCCGCGACGCCCTCTCCGGCGCCCCACCTGCGACCCGACGAGGAGGACTATTACGGCTCGCGGCGCCGAGGACGAGCACACGCCTCTGCTCGCGGGGCTCGCCACCCGGACGGGGACCCTGAAGAGACGAGGAAGGACTCGTTGGGTGCAGGAGAAATCCGAGACGAGGAGGCTGGATGGTGGAGGAGGAAGTGGGATCGAGAAGAGAGAATAAAGCGAGAAGAGTCGGTGGTGGGGAAGGAAGGATCCTTTTAAAAAGGACAGCGGAGAGGAAAATGAAGAGATAGTGGTCGAAGAGTCCTTTGGAGGACAGTGGAACGGAAAACGAAGGGACAGGGATCGAAGAGTCCTTTCCAGAAGGACAGTGGAGGGGAATTTGTGATACGCGGTTTTGGTTTCTTCGAGGGTGGGATCGCCAAAGGACGCCTGTCAGGAAGAACTTCGAGTGTAGCGGTGAATTTCTGAAGAGGAAGTGGGAGGAGATTTGGGTTTCACCAGTTGAGAGAAGTGGAAGAGGTTCAGGAAGGATTTCACGATATTCTGAATGCAAGGGAGGTGGAAGGATCTTATATCCGCTAGGCTCTTCAAGGATAGTTCGATGGATCGATAGCTCGATCTTCGAGGTGGTGAAGTCAAAAGGCGGGGGGAAAATCTCGTCTTGAGGGGTCTCAAAGGGCGCGGGGGGGCATGTGGATATTAGTTGAAGAAGAAGCGCATGGAATTACCTCGAAGAGGTCGACCAAGCATAGGAAAGTGAATACAGGGAGAGGAAGGGGTTGAATGGCGAAAACCAGGGAGAGGAAGGCAAGGAGACCCAGCGGAGGAAATTGCACCCTTAGAGAGGGGCCGAGGAAGGACAAAAGCGAAGTCGACTCGTGATGAAGACCGGACTCGTTTTCCGCCAATCTCCGGCCCAAATGTAACGAAGAGGGCCACGAGAGTAGAGGCTCCGGTAACCTTTAAGCGCCGCACAAAAGGAGCCATCCCGGATGAAGGGGGCATAAAGAAGCGCTCCGGAGGGAACCCAAGACAAGGTGTCGCTGAAAGGAGCGCTAAGGGCTTAAGCGGCCGAGAGCGACGAACCGAACCAGGCCGGCAGCCTGAAAGGAAGACTCCTTTGAAGGCGAAGATAGAGCGCGAGATGAACGGGAGATAAAAAAGGAGGACCATCCGCGAGGCTCGATCGGCCCTCGCCGAGGTGACAAAGGGGAGTCCCGGTCCTTTAATCCCGGTGAAAATGTGCCGAGGCTCGTTCCAGCACGTCAGAAAAAAAACAAATCGAGGACCCCCGAAGTGGATTCTCGCGTAGCCGGGTCAGACCAGGAGGGACCCACGAACAAAGGCGAGCGAAACTTAGCGGAATCTCGCAAAACTTCGTGGAACCTCGTGGGACATCGCCAGGGCGACATGCCTCCAAGAGCTGACTCATCTCGTCGCGTTCTCCAAATTCCAAGCCTTCCAAAGGAGTGGTGATCCTCCGGGAACGTCGAGTCGAAATTCGTTAGGATGTTCTGCTTCCAGAGTCCGTTCACCCGCACCCCCCGCGGGGTGGCGACGACCCCCACGCGAGGGGCGAGCGGTCCCGGGTCGTCGGACGGCAAAAGGCGAGGATCGGAGGGGGTGAGCGAGAGCTCCGGGTCTTCCTCTATCAGGTACATCGACCAGGAGCTGTCGGTCTCGGGGGCGAGCAGCACGGACACCTTGCCCGGCATCAGGGCCGACTATTTGGAACCGGATCCCGCGTCCCCCGGTCCGGAGACATCACCGATCCGCCGTCCAAACAGCCCGTTCGACCTGGACACTCGCCCCCGGGAGGTCTCCGACGCTTTTTCCACTTCCTCCGCTGTCAAGGGTCAGACCTCTCCCTCGCAGAAGCCTCTAGGAGGTCGATGGCGACGCAAGATGCTGCTCAGGCTGCGCTCCACGGATTCGTCCAACTCCAGCAATGGCGAACCCTCGTCGGCGTCACCCTCGCCGGCCAGTGACTCCACGGCGTCGTCGTCCACCAGGAACCAGGACCGTCCTCGACGTCGCGACGCCTCTACGGCGTCGTTCGCCTCACAGGCTCTTCTTGGCTGCGACGACGAGCCGCTCGTGTCCCTTGGTACCGAGGTCTTCGCCTCGGCATGCGACATCCCGGGGCTCGTCAACGGGTTCAGCGACACCGAGGAGGAGACCGCTGCCAATAGAGAAACCGAGACCGAGGAGAGCTCTCTGCCTTCCAGTCCTGCTGCCGCTGCCAGTGTCGGGTTGGCGCCTCCTGGAGCTTACTACGGCTTCCTGACCGTCAACGGCGGCATCCGCCAGGAGACCAGCACCAGCTCGCCGCAGCTGTCCTCGGGAACTTGTGCTCCCTCCAGCTCGGAGTCTCCACCCGATAGGGACTCTGCCGATGATACCACCGCGTCTACTCTTAAGCCGGAGAACCTGGAGATGACCGCCTGCCTTCCGGTCGCCAGATCCTGCCCCAACCTGGAGAGACAGAGCGCAGGGTGCTCCTCTACCAGCGGGTCCTCAAGCCCCAGTCCTAGTCCAGGACCTGCTGGGCCCAGGTTCAAGCCTCTCGAGGAGGGTGATACCCAGGTCTGCTATCTCAATCACGCTAGGACCCTCGTCAGCAAGATCCTGTCCAGCAAGTTCCTCAGGAGGTGGGAGACCCATCACCTGTACCTCAACGATGCCTGCCTCTCCTCTAGGACGGTGGGTACCTTGAAATCTTAAGTTTTCGTTTAAGCGGTACGTTAGGACGAGGGTCGGAAATGTGATAAGACACTTTTGGAACTGGTCATCTTTTTCTTTTTTTGCGATATCTTGGAAAATGATTGCAACCCCTTTACCGATGGACCCTGCTGGTTAATGGGACCACTTTATCATTCTGGTTCCCGGATGCGAAGCCGCGGCTAAGAGGAAAGCAGGATCCCTTCGTAAATTTCTCGCAAGCGCGAGTGACACCTTCGAGTGACGTCCACCTTGGCGTTCCTGAAATTCATTTTTAGTCCCCTTCTTCTAGTTGCGCAATGACGTTACGTGCCGAGCGTCATCGGTTCCATTCATTCCGTCGACGGTGAGTCAATCTCGAACTGGGCGGCGAGATGTTGCACCTTGGAGGTTGGAGAAGAAAAAAATCGCGTCCCCTCATTACGTCAAAAATCACTGCATTCCCGATAACGAACATCGAATGACGCGACGTCCATCCGACGTTCTTCAAAAGAAAGAAAAAAAAGAGAAAAAGAAATAAGGAACGCATGGAATTCCCGCGCTATCCAAGCGAGACTTCTTTATTTTGGATGAAAGGCAACAGCGTCATTGGTATTGCAAATGTCTCACCGAATTTCTTATTGTCAGTATTTCTCTTTACGTGGATATGCATTTTCAACCCATATCAAGTATGAAAAATTGAATAAAAAATTCTGTATCGAACAGGGATCTATTTCTAGAATCTCTAAAGTTATTATCTAGTCCTATATGTTTACTGTTTCGGTTTTAAGTGACCATCGCGGATATTGGATTTACCCTATTGTCGTAAAAGATGTTCCCTTTCTAAAATGGCCTCTGTGGGTCCGGGGAGGCTCTTCAGGTGCTTCCACAACTGGCGACGCAAATCGTTCTCCAATCGCGCGAACGTCACTCGACGCTCCCGAATCCCGCTTCTTGCGTAACGAACGTTACGTTCGATCGCTATCGGGCGTATAATTGATTTTATCGAGTCAATCGAGCTCGGCCGAGCGTGCTCCAATTTACGGTACGCGTCGCGACGACGCGCGCCGGTTGGGCAGTTCACGGTAAGCATCTACGCGCCGCGTTTTCGACGGCGACTCTTTGTTAGCTCGTTACGTCGCCGCCATTAAGTGTCGCTTCGGGATGCACTTCGGCCCGCAAAAAAGGGTCAACTACTCTTTTTACGTCACGCTGCGTCTCGGGCTTCGGAGCTCTTCCATTGACGCCTGTGTTCCCGGCGACGCGATGATACGAAACGCCATTCATTGAGCCGCAAAAAAGGAAACGTTCAAAATTACATAGGACTGTCCATCCTTGCCGGGGAAATATCCTGAGCCATAACTGACCGCCATTTTGCGGACGCATTGTTACGTATTACTTTGGAGAGAAAAACCAAAAAAAAAAAAGACGTGACATTAGAAGATAAATTGTCAATTCCTTCGCGGTAGGAATTCATCCCGTATTGAGAGATGATAAATTATACGAGAAATTGAGGAAAATTATATCGAAGGAGGGCTGATTTCTTTCAGGGAAATAGTAAGCTCTAACTGGCCATTTTGCCGAGTGCTTCGCCGCTCGTTGCACTGGAAATGAAATTGACGTTAAGAACGAAGTTACTAAATCCTCCGGGGAAATCGAGAGCTCTAAGTGGCCGTCATTTAATGGTCGCTTCTCCACTCGTACTGAAAAAAAAAAAAGAAAACTAAAAAATTAAATGAAAGGAGTGTTGATTTCTCTCGAGAAAATCACGAACCCTATCTGGCCCTTTGGTCGGTGTTTCGCCACACGTTGTCTCGAAAATGAAGTTAACGTTAATAATGAAATTAATGAAATGGCTAATCCCTCCGAGAAAGTCGCAAGCTTTAGCCGGCCGCCATTTTGCGGTGGGTGCAATCGAGATACGTTCGAGTTGCGCTTTAATCGCTCACCGGAGCCTTTTGTGTCTTTTTCGCCCCCCGCAAAGTGGATTGCCCCGGCTTCTTTTTGCCCTTCGACGGTTTCATTTCCCGATGCTCGCCCTTTTTCCCTCCAGCCGCGGCGGTTGCATCGGATTACCCGGCCCGAGGGAGGAGAGACCTCGCCGAGACCTTTGTTCCGCGACTCAAAGCCGACAGAGCTGCGGGCAATAGTGGCGAAACAAAAGTCCGAGGAGGATCGCGAAAAGGAGAAACGAGACGCGAAAAGGGCGCCTCGCTCGCGGCGCATCCGCAAGTGCTTTAGGGGATCTTCTTCGGGAGGATCTCAATGAACCGATATGGGCGTCCCCCAATGGATGACCGGTTTCTTGACCGACGTCATTAGACGTTTTTTTTACGGCCTCTTTCGTAAGCGCCGTTTATGGCCACCGATCCCTTTTAGTCACCTTTTACGACAAGGAGTACATCCCGACTCGCTTTTTCCTCCCCAAGTCCCGATGGAGTACTCTCCTTTCCGCCTCTTAAACAATTCCACATAGGCTTTTAATTCTCGCTAATAAATACGTTGTATGTCCCACGGGGTAGGGGAAACTTGACTAATTTGGACCGCTGGAATAAAACATAATGTACAGAGTCTAGTACCATCTAGCCGAGGATGAAAGCGTTATTATAAATGTTCCTTTGTCTCACTGACACGTGTTAATGTACCTCCAAAAATACCATTGTTACGCTCGTTAAAAAAAAAATTCAACCCGCAAATGTAACGTTTCATGACCTTAAAATTATCTATGAGAGACAACCAGCTCAATAATCTTGATATTGTTTTATTTGCAAAGAGTAGGCAACGGAAAACACTGCACTCGGGTGAATAATAAATGTGGAAATATTTCAGTAGAATCAGAACGTTACGTTTGCAATAATTGTTCTTTGGAAAAATAGTGGTACAATTTCGGAGGCCGGGTTCCTAAAATGGACTCTTGTCAACGGTTACATTCTTTTCTTATTACTTAATAAGAGTACAAGTTACAACTTGCTACGGTGAATTGGACGAAAATCAATTAGCTTAAATATGAAAAGGATATTTTTTATATGAATGGTCCAATTTAGGCAACCTTACCCTATATCGTGGTTTCCTTCGAGAAATTCGTTATCGTTCTCGGGGTTGCTAGATTCCGGGAACGCTGCAGAAGGAGCGCAGAAGGAAAGTGCAATTACAGCCGGGTACACAACGAGTAATGACGTCCTCGCAACGATTCGCCAACATCCGGCCAACTGCCATTAAACGTCCGCCTTAAAGATTTCCGGGAAATTCGCGCCATTACGAGGACGCGATCCGACGTGGGGAATTATTGAAAAGAGGATAAATTAATGACGAGCTGCATTCAATGCGCGTTCTCTCTCTCTCCCTCTTTCTATCTCTCTCTACGTGCAAAACGCTTTTGACCCGGCCGACTCTGATATTCTATTCATCGGCGCAATTTACTCGTGAATTCCCGCGAGCTGAATACTTCGGCGACTCGTTCGGGATTACCTCGTTAAAGGAAAAAAAGACAAAAAAGGTAGTTAAGACCTATCTTTGGTCAAACTTCCCAATATCAGCGCTTAAATGTAATGTTCGATTGGCGCATATGATTTAATATGTCTCTTGATAAAAAGGGTAACTTTGATATCATCGAGGTACCAAACGGCAATTTCGGCGCTTATCAAATCCTCCTTTCATACATCCAATCGTTCATAGGTCAATCGTTTATGAAACATTTTTTTTTCCGAACCGGGTACACCGAATTGTATCAAATTTTACAACGTGAACATAGAGGCTGTAAGGGAGGTCCTGTCACCCGTGATAGCAATAAAAGGGGTAATTTTATTATAATTAATAATGAGTCGTAACGTAAGATACTACAGGCGCCCTTCAGGGTCCGGTACACCGATATTCCGTGAAAAGCTCGGGCGAATTCATCTGCGACTTCGGTCTAAATATTCGAGGAACCCCTAGGGAGTAGCGTGCAGCCTCGGTATACAAGGGAGAGAGAGAGAGAGGGACGGTGTCCCCGAGGAAGCCTCTTTACTCCAGGAAAATCGATATTCTCGAGAGTGGCGGCCGGTCGCAAATTGACGCACGTCGGAATCGCCTACCGACGAAATCCGGTTAACCGGAATTGCGCAAGACGCTCTCCGATGCGGGGAATTCATTAAAATTGGACAAATTCCCCAATAACGAAGCCGGACTTCGTTAAAACGGTCCCGTGGGACAAAGTGGGGAAACTCGATTTGCGAATTCCTGCCGGACCTACCTCCGACGTAATTCCCGCACTCGCCTAGGAACCGAATTACGCTCGCTCTTAATTAAACGGCAAACGGTGCCGCTCGGACGTGGCAAAGTTTGTTTGTCGCCGTTTAACGTCTCCCCGGTTGAAAATGAAGTGGTGCTAATTTTATGGATTTTAATTGCGAGCACTGATATCTCTTTCTCACCTGCCGAGTGCTCTGGTAGCGCCGCTTGGGACGCAAAGGAGAACAGGTGTGCCATTGCGCATCCTTTTTGATGAGCCGTTTGTACCGTACTTTTATTATATATTTATTATGTATTTATTATATATTTATTATATAAAGGAATCTACTTTTCTTATACATGGGAAGTACATTGTCTCCTTTGCATTCTGACGTCGTCTGCAAGTCGGACCGCGGTTGAATTTCTCTCCCCGCGTTTCGTGCAAACGCCGTAGAGGAAATCACGCGATGGGGAAACAGGGAACGAAGATTCGCCGACGTTTCGTCGCGTGTCCGGGCTCGTTAGCCACTAAATCGGGCGATTTTCTTTCGATTAATGGCGCACGCTACCGTGTCCCGAGTGGGTGCCGCCACAGGGAGGAATTTCATTGGACGTATCCCCGGGAAAGAGGGAACGAACTTTGCAAAAGCCTGTTCGAGTGGTTCTTAACCGCAATTACAGGATGTCCGAAGAATCTTCGTTAATGCACCGAGAAAAAGAATTCATCGAACAGTGGTAAATAAATATTTTCTTAATTCAAAGAATAATTATTTGACAATTATTCTTTGAATTGATGAAATATTGGTACTGCTCAAAGGAATATTTCTCTGGTTCGGGGAAATTTCTTTCCCAAGGCAGGTACATGTACTAGGTCGGCCAGAAAGTTGCCATTATTGCTATTTAAAATCGGACACTTCGGTTCGTTTAATCTTGTAATGTAATTAATTTCTTTCCAAGTAATCTTGTTTGTTCTTTATGTTCACGTTACACATCGTTCGACTTGTCTCAACGTTTTGATAAGAATACTTGTGTTTTAAATATCTTTCAAAACGAATCTCATTGAATTACTTAAATTTACTTTGATGGTTTTAATTTCTCTTTTTTTATATACATATACAAAGGGGTTGTTTCACTTGAAAAAGATCAAGGCCCGTTGGAAAAAAAAATCGAGGGGCTCGCTTCCACGAGCGAGAGGTCGAAGATTCGATATTGCCGGGAATTTCGGAATCGAAAACATCGATGCACGGTATTGCACGGAGGAATTCGCGGCGATTGCAAGTTAAATTCGACGCGGGGGTGTCGGCCATTAGTCGAATTGAAATTCAAATTCCCGATCAACCGGTGCGATCGCGAATCGATTAGCGAGGATTCCTTTCGCGTGGCTTCGGATGAATATCGATTAGGCGCGTTATCAGCCTGACGGCGGTCGCAAAGATGGGCGTCGATTGGTCGAAATCGTCTTTGCAAACACGCGAGCAGGAATCTTTCCTTTCGTTAGGACCCGTGGAAAAAACGAACGAAAACTAATTGCGGAACGGGGTAAACATTAGCATGCCCCTCTGACGCATGTCGCTAATGACATTACGTTAATACAAATCGATGCGTCAAGCCTCGTTAATGCCGAGGAAAACAAGAGAAAGTCGTACGTTTCCTGTTTGGCCGATTTAAAAAAGACGCCAACGCGAAGCGGAGTGCAACGAGCCTTTTGGCGTGCCTTCTTGGGCATTGTTGCTATTTTTACATGACGCGCGGCTAATAATAACGCCTCGATTTCCGCCAATTCCGAAGTTCCTGCGTCGATTCGCACGGCTCGTTATAATTTTAATGAACTTCTTCAAACATTCCCTTTTTTTCCCCCAGTGTCGAACTGCGCGACAGCTCGGTGACGTCAAAGTGTTCGACGCGCGACACCTACCGGCTGCGATAAAGCTAATTCCTGGAGACGCGCGTTGATGTCCTCGTGGGCAAATTCTGGAGATTTCGCGAGATCCGGAGGAAAGGCTCGACTTTCGAGAGGCCATTTTGAGCGCGTCTCTCGCTCCCGGATGGGCCATCTCCGAGGGGCGAACGGCGAGCTCAAAGAGCTGTCGTACGCGAGAAATCGAGTCAATTTCGCCGTGTCCCTTGATCTCCACTTCCTCCAGGGCGACTTCCGTGACCCGTTCCCAATCCCCTCGTTCCTGTGGGCGAAGCTGGGATGACGTCACTCGAACCAGAGCAGGACGGGCTTTGATTAATATCCAGAAATCGTGGACCAGCATTCCCGCTGAATATCCAGATATCGGGCACCAGTGTTCCGGTTGAATATCCAGACACCAGTGCTCTTGCTGGGGGAAATATCATTCAATTAGTTCTCTAAAAACCATGAAAAGAGAAATCCCGTCAATTTTTCCATGTCCCTTGATCGCCGCTTCCTTTCACGATCCGTTCCCAATTCTCTCGTTCCTGTGGGCGACGCTTGGATGTCGTCACCTCGACCAGAGCAGGACGAGCTCCGATTAATAATCCAGAGATCGCCCACAGGGCTCTTTCTGAAAAAAAAATAATAATTCCGAATGAATTCTTTAAACGCCCGAAAATTGAAGAAAGTAATATCCAGCCTCGCGGCTAGTGAAGTTTTCTAAGCGACCCCGTTGCGGGAATCGACCTCTGGGGCCTCCTCCAATTTTATCAGAATTATCAGCCGCCTGACACGGTTTCCTCCGGCGAGGAAACCGCACGTTATCCCACGCTAAACGCGGCCGAGAGTGCCTGCCGGATGCTAGGTATTCCGAGATAATGGCGAATCGCGTGAGAACGTCCACCGGATGCTTCTGGGAGGACAGGAAACCGCCGCGGCAGGTTTCCCGAGTGCCGGAGAAAGTGTCGAAATTGCTCGAGACGGGGCCAGTGGAAAGGTAGAAAATCGAATTGGCATCCGGCAGGCGACTCGATGCGGCCATCGGGGGCCGGTTTTCGGATCCGATCGGCGGTACCTGGGGCTCCGTCAGCGGAATGCACGTGCGTTCTCTCGCTCGCTCGCTCGACCAACCATTATACGCGAGTTCGACTGACGTCAAAGCTGACCCTGGAACGCGTGGTTCCGTAGACGTTACCGCACGCTCGGCTACGCTCCTCGTCCTTCGGCGAAGCCGATCGGCGCTCGCGATCCCTCCGCTACTCGGCTCGAAGTCAGATTTTCCATCCTCCTGAATGCATTCTGCACCCCTGAAATACGAAACCGCAGATAATCTCCACCCTAGCGTCAACGTAAAATCCCTAGAAAGAGAAGAAACGACCGTTTTCGATACCAGTGTACGATGAGACGCTGCATTCACGGTGCATCGCGCTGCAGTCACGTCGACTCCCACGTGACGCACCGACAAAGCGCCAGATCCCCCTAATGCGTGTGCCAGATTTCGGGCCCGCGCCTTTGTTCCCACGTACGATCCGCCGCAAATGCTTGCACTACCGTTCGAGCACTTTCAACCTCCATTTCGGCAAATGCGCGCTTGAAACGTCCGCCTTCGCTTTGGGTAGGCCGGCTTTGTGACGTCACGAGGGCAGCGGCGAAGCAACGCCGGGCGCGTTTCCGCGCGATATCCGTGTCGCGAATCTTAAAGCGGACTCCGCGGCTAGAAATCGGTTCCAATACCTGTAAACAATAGTCCTAATAGTGTAATTCCTACTCATCGAGGCATGGGAGTCCAATTTCCATCCCAATCCGTGAAAAGAAGCCGACGAGCCGGAAGGAGTGCTCGAGGGGCTTGCGGCCGAGATTCAAAATGGCCGCCCCTTCGACACGTCGAGCTTGGAAGACGTCGTCGACGCGACTTCCGCGCGACGTCCGTGTCGCGAATCTTAAAGCGAACTCGGAGGCCGTAAACGGTGCCTATACCTCTAAACAACCGCTTCTTCCATATAATCCCTACCTACCCGGGAATAACAGTCCAATTTGCATCCGAATCCGCGAAAAGAAGCCGATGAACCGGAAGGAGGGCTGGAGGGCTTGCCGCCGAGATCCAAGATGGCCGCTGATTCGATGCGCCAACCTCGCCGTCGAAGCGACCGCGAGTAATGCAATTTCCAGAGCGGGCAGGCCGATCGAGCCGAATTGGGCACGATCGGTGGAATCGAGGTGGCACGAGGTACGCGCCCAGGGCCGCCATTTTCTCCGGCTTGGCGACCCTCCCGGCCGGAGGGAATTTCGTTACTCCAATTTATCCGGCCTCTCGGTCGCGGGTCCGTCCGTGCCGCGGGTTTTGGCTGCGTTCATTGAGGGGATGCAGCGTCCTAGATTCGGCAGAGCCCTGCTCCAACAGTCGTTCAACCCTCGGCCTAGATTCGTCTCTGACGTCATTCCGCCCCCCCCCCCGCACTCCTCGGGTTCCCCACGAGCCTTGGCCGAGACTGTGTGAGCGCGTCGATGTCGTCCGTGCGAACCCCTGCAACTGTCTGCGTGACTGCACGAGTCTATGCCCCGGCACGAGTGCGCCTATCCGCGCCTGTGGGTGTGTCGGCTCGTGTCGCCTCATAGGGCGTGTGTCGGCCGTGCCGTGCCCGGAAGCCGGCCCGGCGACACGCACTCTGGCACACTCCGGCACACACGGACACGCTAAAGAGGCCGGGAGCGCATCGTCCTCCGGGCACCTGCACGTATCGCGCGATGCACATCGATTCCCCCGACTTGTTTCCCTCTTTTGGAACTACGTCATCGCCCGCCAGGCGTCCTGAGGGGAGAGGAACCGAGGAACCGAGGAGCTCGGGACCTCTCTCGCGGACTTCGCCCTTTAAGGAATCATTTTTTTTCTTATTCCTATCGGGCTTATGAATATATCAAGAGGGCTGAAATATATATACCAGGCTCGTCGCGTGACTTTTTAATCTACTTTTGAGATAATAAATATCTAGGGTAGGGCTTAGGTCGCAAACCATTGTGCTGTAGAATTTAATCCCACCGATGAAAATGCCCATGTAATCGTGATATGTCCCACGAAAGATTTCAGCAAAATCGCATTTGATATCACATTTAGCATCTGAATTAAATTAAAGATAGTTATGACGTTACGTTACATTTAATTAAAGTAACGAGCCGTTAATACGGTGAGTGTACAATGTCGGGGTGTTTGTACACTTTCTAATTTGTCATTTTTCCATTTGACGATTTTCTATGGGAAATCTCTCGTATGAGGCGGGTGAAAATTTGGGCAAATTTTTCGTGACTTTTATCCGGGCGGTTTGATTGGTTTATTAATGGTTTGTGTTTCGTATTCACGTGAATTCGGGTCTTTACCCTCTGGCTCTGGGAAGAGGTGAAGAGACGGGGGGTGTGATGTAGGTTGGAAATTTTTGTTGTTTTAACAATGGAAAGTTAAGGGCCGTGTTGGTGGTTCAGCTTACAGGGTTTCTGCAGCAGCCGGTGCCCTATAGCAGCATGTCCGAGGTGTATGCCGTGGCGAGATGGGATCCCACGTACAAGTACTGCCTGAGGATCGTGCTGCCAGATGGATCTCTTCTCCTCCAGGCCAGCAATGCTTACACGAGAGATCAGTGGTACCATTCCATACTCTGGAAGGTATACAACCGCTTTCCGTCCTGTATACAAAGCCTCAAAGCGACGTGAAAACATTGCCCCACCGACTGAGCCGCGCCGATCGCCATTTCCGAAAGCTTCTTGAGTCCGTTTAAATTTTTACAGGAAATGTATCACTGTAGATGCTCCCCCGTCTAAGAGACCGTTTGCTTTTCGCGAGTAACTAAATTTCTGTCAGGAAAAAAAAAATAAAATCCGATTCAGGGCTCTCAAATCGACGAAAGCTTTGCTTTTCGCGACTGTCAGGGATCCGTCCTCACACCTCACATTTAGAGTTAGGAGACGTCTTTTGTCCGCTCTCTTTAAAAAGCTAAAAGATGAATTTTAAAAGCAATTAGAAACGAGGTACGAGCCCGAGAATAAATTTCTAGGGCGAAAAAATCCCCGTCAACGCTCAGGATTTTGCATCCAGATTTCACGTCGTCTTAAAAACTAAATCGAATTAAATCTCAGAGCAACGAGAACTTACCAAGGACTGCATTTTCAGAAGAGCATCTTCAAGTACCAGCACCTGGTGTCGCTGAGCACCCGGGAGGAAGTCATCCTGAGGGAGCTGAAAGCCATGGTGGACTTTGCTTTGTGGACGCCACTACAGGACGAGCGAGTCGCTGGTGCCCCTTTGGAGGCTGTGGCGAAACTTCTAGGAAATCCGGTAGAGAAGTCGGAAGCTGACGCGAAGACTGGCAAAATGGAAGAGTCGAGCAAATTCGGAGACAGGGGATGGGCGGAAGCCATACTGGCTGTTGCTGCTCCTCTTCTGGAGAGAGCTGCTCCTCCTGCCGCCTTGGCGAGGGTCCTATCCAGTCTGGCAGAGAGACATCCCAGATCTCCTCTGGTTTCCGCCCTCAGTCCGGCCATAACGAGGTGTCTCAAGCACACCGTGGACTTTGGCAAGTCACCAGACATGAGAAGACTCTTACAGGTTTTCGTGGCGGCACTCTTCGAGAACAACGACGGGGAGCTGGCTCTCAGAGAGTACATCGCCTCTGTACATGGACCCGGAAGCGATTGTCCTCATCCTAGGGTCCTCCCTAATCTCGTGTCCATCTGCGTGGCTGCCATATTCAGGAGGTACGACGCACCAGGTGGAGCGTTAGGACACGTCGATCGAAAAATTTACTTTGTCAATAATAAGGTGTATTAGTGACATCCAAGTGAATACTCGTTAATGAAACTTTTCTCCGACCTGGATGTACAGATCCTTTTCACCCTTTACAGTGTTACTATGGAGGCTAAAAGGAAGGTCCCGACCCCAATGTAATTTCAATGAAAAAAAATTTCTTTATAGACATTTTAAAATTTTCTACAAAAAATGTAATTTCATGGGTGGAAGGACCTTTTTTTATTGCCTCCATATTCACGTGGTAATGTTTGAAACGATTCGGTACACCCTGTTTGGGGAAAAGTTTCACGAACGATTGACCCCTTAGATGCCACTATCGTATCACCTCAATTACTTGAGCAATTTAAATGTTATTCACTCAGTGCATGGATGGACTACCTTGCCATAAAGTTTTTTGAGTCGACAGGGTGACCGACCGTCTCCTTTTTTCCTTTCAGATTCGAAGCCGCGAACGCGGCGCCTTCCAACGAGGACCGGCCAGCATCTCTTCCACCATTGCGCTGTTATCTCCTGGTTTTATGCGTGGCGTGAGTGTCCCGAGGATGACGAAGATGAGGTACCTTCGATTCGAACCGACCGACTTGCATCTTGAATTTCCAGGTCCGAGTACGCCGACTGGCGACCAGGTCTGGGTGCTCTCCTGCAGCCGGTCCCGTTCCCGGAAGAGGCCCTAGCAGACAAGGAGGTCCAGGAGTCGATCATGACGCGAGTCATGCGGCGTCTGGCGAAAGACCCCAGATGCCTGGTCCATCGGGTTCTGCTTCCCGTCAGGGAGCCCCGATTAGGGTGGATACATATCGCCGCACCGTCCAGTCCCGCCTGTCCGGACGAAGGAGAGCTTTTCGGCGAAATGGTGAGGAGGAGACGTAAAAATACCTCCGAAAGACGCGCAACCTATACATCAACCGGATGCCTTCATCTACTCCAATTAACTTCCGGTCGCGGCTCGACGAAGGCACAGTTTGATCGCCCTCGGCGGACATCAAGGTCTCCCTGGACGTCTGGAATAACCCGACGGATATAACAATCGATTCCCGTGAATCCAAGTCGCGTCGGGAAAATGGAAACGCCTATCCGGTCCCGGTCGATCGGCAGTATTAATTTATATTTCAACCCGGTGGAGGTAATTTAAAGGACCCTATTCAACGTCCCGCCGCGATCTGAGAATATACGGCACCTGGCAACGACTTAATTCTCTATTAATAGCCCTCTGCGATTAAAGTCGACGACCTGACTTCCGGTATGTCTCTAGCACTCGGACCTCGCATCGATTCCCCCGTAGGTATTCGCTCGATGCGTCGATTCTTGAGTGATCTCCAGGGCCGAGTCGGGCTTAAAATACCCTGGCCGTCTTCAACCTGTAGATGCAATTCAAACGATGGAGTAACCTGTTGAACGCCAGGCGCGAAGGTCCCACCTCTATACGGCAATTGTGCACACAAGTTACGTGTCTCGTTGTCACTCGTGGTGTCGTTGTCTCTCGCGTACCCGACGGCGTCTCCTCCTCGAACGCTCTGCAAACACTCTTTCTGAGGTCACTAACGTAACGATTATACTACCTAGCCGTTCATTTTGCTCCAGCTGACGACTCTCTTGAGCTGCTGCTGTCGAAGGAAGAGATTCATCGGCACCTTGATAAAGCACTCGGGTGGAGCTTGCATCCTCTTGGCTGTCAGGGGCTGCGAAGCTGCCCAGGAGGCGCTTTGTCTGATGCTGGAATGGCGACTTCTGCCAAACGAAGAAGCCAGGCTGCAAGTCGTTTCTGCCCTTCAGTCCACGGCTTCTGGGAGAGATCGATATGCCACCCTCTGCCAGAGACAAAGAAACCTGCAAGAATTGGTACGTTAATCCCTGCACGGTAACGAAGACATTTGCATGAAACTTTGCCAAAAAGCACAGGGCAGAATCGCTGATTAAGTTTTGCTTTTACTCTGATAATAATTCCACCGACCATAGGGTGATTTTTTGAAAACAATTCCTTTTATTGCAGCAACAGAAGGGTGGTCCCAAAAAGTTGACACTTCCGGTGCGAGCGACCGACGCGGACGTCGCGTTGCTTCTTGGAGGTGGTGCTCTCGCCAACCTGGAGTGCCTGAGTCTGGCTTTTACTTCGGTTACCTCTGCATGTGCGGAACAGCTGATCAGGTTGCCTGCTCTGCGATATCTGAACCTATGGGCTACCCAGTTCGGCGACGCCGGGCTGCAGATGATAAGCGAGCACCTGCAGAAGCTGCAAGTGCTCAACCTCTGCGAGACGCCCGTCTCCGATAAGGGGATCTCCACGTTGGCCTGTATGCGATAATTCATAGACCGATTGATTGACTCACGAAGACTTCATTGTCCACTTTTCGCGTAGTTTATCTATAGTTAGTAAGGATGCTATTTCGCGTTGCAGCACTGACGAGCCTAAGGAAGCTGAACCTGAACAGCACGAAACTGTCGGCCCAAACCTTCGAGTCGCTGAAGAAGAGACTTCCGGCCCTGCAGGAGTTCGACGTTCGATACACGGAGGCCTGGTGACCCGAGCCGATGCCTAAAACCGATTTGCCGACCAATCCTAGCAACGCTAGCCAGCGATTTGGCTCTAGAGGGAGAAGGCACTATCGTTAAGATGTCCCTCGATTCTCGTTATCGGCGCGAGCTCGCCTACCTCGATCGCGAGTACACGGGCTGATCATTACGGAAGACAACGAGCTCTCACGGAAATTGTTAATCGTTTAATCGACTCTGAACAGTAAAGAATACTCGGCGATACTCGAACTTCCTCTAGCTGGAGGTTTTTATGGAATCGTTCCACGCGGTCTGAAAAAAAAAAAGAAAAAAAAACAGACGGCCACGAGTCCTCCCCGTGTACTCGTTCGCTCGCACCTTGTTTCTCGGCCTTCTGGCCGAGTACCTCTCTCCTAAGCACCCGCGATTATCTCCGAATATCTTTCAGTATCTCTGCCCTCTTTATGCGACCACTTTCCGACCTACTGTCGGCGTGGCCGGATGCCTTAAAACGGGATAAGGAGGAGGAAAACGAGAAGAGAGGAGTACGGAATTCCGCGCGACCACTGCCACACACTCGCGAACTCTATTATTAATAAATAGTAATCGTTGTTCTACAACCCTCCTCGGCGTTTGAGGTAATCTAGTAAGTCCTGAGTTCGAAAGCCACTCTCTAGTGTACATAGTTAATTACGAATAAGCAGGTTGGAGTTAATAATTTATTGTAGCTAGGCCGTACATTTATATGTCACGCACGCAGACACGTACGTATATGATAATTTCATGAGAAATCAGGTAGATTAGAGGATTTTTGCGCTCTAGGTCGCCGTTTTTTCCGAACGAGGTTGTCGAGGGTGCGGAGGGCACGCGATAAGCGTTCATGGAGTAGGAAGAGATAAGGGAGTAGTTCGAGTCTAACTAATTACGATTACCTATGCGATAGAACGACTGATTCTCTATTTCGTTTTAATATCGTCGAGCTGCACGGGAGCAAGCATTGTAAGAAGACTGTTTATGTCAATTTCGATAAGGATCATTAAGTTAGTAAGTTATGGATAATTAATGAAGTAATGGCAACAATAAATTCAAGTTTATTACCGTAGTCGGCATGTGCGATGGTACCTTTACCTTTCCGATTAAATTCCAAGGATGTTTCTGAAATTATTCAATTGTTAAAGTGTGGTTGAATATTTTTATCGGCAAATGGGACAAGGGGTGCACGGTGACGTTCACGTAAACTTTATTGCGAGAGTTAACACATGTATACCTGTAAAGTGGTACGACTCGTTGATCCGTAATTTCTCATTTTTAGGACGCTTCGTGTATCACCGATTAGCATCTGTGTGTCCGTTTGTACGATAATTAGATATTCCTTATAGTATAACAATGCATCGTAATAAGTAACGCTTCAGTCAGCGAGCTTGCCGACTTATTCACTTGACACTTTCGTAATAGGTACATGTACATCCCATTAATTGAGTAGTTCGCCTCGAATTTGTCCGAAATCACGGAAAAGTCAAGAAGTGCTCTTCAATTTCGCGCACCCTTTTAAGAAGCGGTATCACATCGTCAAGGATAACCCCACCGAACGAAACACGTTGAAAACAGATATTCTTAAAAAAAAATATGGTACAAAATCCGGATACTTCCGAGATTTGCTTAAAATATGTAACAATCGCTTCTAAAGTGTACCGAGTTGAGCGCAATTCATTCTAAACGACGTAATTTCCTGGGAGGCTGAAACCGACGAGGCGGTTACCACTGTTTCATTGGCATGTTTCAAGATGGACTTCGGTTTTACGTGCAATGTCATTTTCCAAGTCCATCGAAGAGTACCTAGGCTCCTGAGAATGAAGTTGTGCTGAGGTCTATATCAACCAATGCTTTCAGATTTGGCGGCAGCTCGTGATAAACAAAGGGGGGCACTTGATCTGAAAGGGAAAAAAATTATACAAGTACGTTTTATACAGGGACGAATCGCTTTCTTCGACCGCAACCGCTCACCATTGCATCTGTGGTTCAGATTCGACCAGATGATCATCTCCTGGGAGAAGCAGTAGACCCCGATTCTGCCTCCTTTGAGGTAGGTGTCGAAAATGTTTCCAGAGTCGGTGACCAATTTCGACCCCTCGTAAATCCAAATCCTGATGAGTCCAATTTTAGGCCTGTGTATCAGCAGCCACCTGTAAGGGATCCTCGGCTGCCAGCCCAGTTTTTTCGGATCCCTCCAGAGAATCCTCGTCTCTGTAGGGACGCTTTCGTTGTGCCAGAGGCTGTTCCTCAGTTTGACGCCAGGACCTGTTGCTGAATCCACCAGCCTCAGGATCATCCCTGGCTCGGCGACCGCCCGGAATGGCGCAGCTTGCCAATAAGTTTGCTGGAGCTTCTTCCAGGTGAAGACGTAGAACTTGCCGCTGTCCTGGTAGCCGAACACGAACCCTACGAAGTCGTCATCCTCGTCGGCGTCATCGACGTAGAAGGTGCCCTCGTAGTCGAGGCCGTCGAATCTTTCGAACCCTGCACAGATAAATGAATAAACGCCAATTCATTCCTTCTTTGAGAATGGATTGCCTTTGATTTCATATGACGAACAACAATGCGATTCGGTTGATGCCATTCAAAGAAATATTTTTCACAGCTCACGGGGCAACGTAAAATAGTTCAATACTATTTTTCTCTGTACATAGCACTTTTCCCGGAGCCTTCGGAATCCGTTTGAATATTTATCGAAACACCACGCAGACGCAACGGCGTTGCTGCAATCGTCCGTTGCGCCGTTGCGCAACCCATGAGACGGGATCTCGCAAGACAGTGTCCCAGATTGAGGATTAATAAATTATTAATGGCTCGATCAAACTTGGCTGAACATCGGACGAGGGAGACCAGGTGGACGTAAAGTCCGACAGTTCGCGACACTCGTTGGACACCTGATCTCGCTCGTCCTGGTGGAGGTCCTCGACATACCGATCGCCATTCCAGGGTCGCTGTTGAGGGTCTGCAGGATCTCCGCCCCCTTGTTCAGGACTACCCAGACAGGGTCCTTCTGCGAGGTTCCCCTGGGGTCCAGATTGACGGTCATGTACTTGCGGAAGTCGACGGTCCAAATCTGACTATTGTTGGGGCAGACGTCGTGGATGTTGGGTATCGTGTCGTTGTCGTTGTCGTCCTCGCAGAGGTCTCCGATTCCATTCCCTTTGGATCGATCGATCGCCATTAGTCTCCATTAATCAAAGCCGATCAAGGTCATCAAGATCCATCTACTCACGATTGTAGTCCTCTTGGTTGGGATTGTAGAAGTAGGGACAATTGTCGACTTTGTTGGGCACCTTGTCGTTGTCTATGTCAGGATCACACGCATCGCCGAGGCCATCGCCATCGGTGTCGGTTTGCTCCGCATTCGGTATTGTGGGACAATTGTCCAGACTGTCCGGCGCGCCGTCGTCGTCCTTGTCCACGTTGTCGTCGCAGACGTCGCCGATGCCGTCGTTGTCCTTGTCTTCTTGTCCCGGGTTCGGCACCGTAGGACAATTGTCGCAGGCGTCTCCCACTCCGTCGCCATCGGTGTCTCTTTGGTCAGGATTCGGAACGGTTGGGCAATTGTCGTCCTTGTTCTTGATACCTACACAAACACGGCTGTGTTGCATATATCCATAAGAAAACATATATTCCATTTAGTAAGAAACTAGAACACTTGGAGAACTCAGGTTCACCCACTTAGAAGGATGCCACGTGAAGGGGAGATTATTCCCGAAAAGAACGTGGATTTTTTTGCAATAAAAAGGATATCACAAAAACTTGGAAAATTATTTCAAGAGACGTTAAACCCCTCAACAACTCCTACCAGTAGCTATACCCATGTATCCTCCTATAATCTCTACATACGCCCACAAGAAAAATTATCAATTTTTCGGAAACACACACGCACGCCCTCAGGAATACACGCGCATACAAACTCGGCTCTAAACAGCTCCGTGACATCCAGTGCCTTCCAAGTCCAATTCAGCTGGAAAATGGTTTTACAGTTTACATATCCAAAAAATAGCATGTCAAAGCGCGCGAGTCGAGCGATCCGAGAAATCGTTGAAAGCCTTGTCGTTGCGAAAGCATAAAAAGTAGACCCTGTACAAGCGAAGAAAAAGGAAAGCCGTGCAAGAGATGGTACCAAGGTGAAAAAAAGAGTTTATTGAGAGGGTGAACAGTCCAGGGTGTGAAGACCGTCGAGGGTGTTCGGCGAGACCAAAATGGCGGATGGTCTACTATTGGTAGTCCGACGAGCCGTTACCGTCGTTGTCCATGTCGTCGCTGCAGGCGTCGCCGACGCCGTCCCCGTCGGTGTCCTTCTGATCGAAATTAGGCACTGTTGGACAATTGTCGCAGGTGTCGCCACGATTGTCACCGTCCCTGTCGGCCTGGTCGGGGTTGTACACGAGTGGACAATTGTCAGGGTGGTTGGGGATGCCATCCCTGTCAGCGTCGGGGTCGCAGGCATCACCCTTGCCATCTCCATCGGCATCCTCCTGGCCACTGTTCGGATGGTTGGGACAATTGTCCGCCTTGCATCGGGGATCGGTGCAGTTTGGTATCTCCTTATCGGGGTACGAATCAGCATCCGTGTCTGGGTTACAGTGATAGCCATTTCCGGCCCAACCGACGTTGCACTGTTGGGTAGAATTGCAAGTAATCGATCGAGGACTGCTCTCGACGGCGAATTTCATTATTAGCAGAATTTCACGGCTATATTTTATGATAATATTAATTTTATGATTCCACGATGGAATAAAATTCCTTTTATGACTTTACGATCAAATCAATTTTATCGCGGTCATCTGTTGTGAAAGGAAATGACGTCAAAAAGTATGCCGACGTGTGGTTGGTATAAAGTCGAGGTCGAATTTAAAGAGTACCTTGCACTCGTAGCGGCCTCCGCCGAAATGTCTGCAACTGGCCTTGGTGTGGCAGATATTGAGATCGGGACAAACGCCAGGATTCAATTTACACCCGACTGTCTGATTTCCGCTAGTGCCCCTCTTGCACTCCCCACAGTGGAAGGAACCCTGGAATGGATCCAGATTGTGCGTTATAGCAATATACAGAGTACATATGGAGTAGATAAATTCTGAGTGCGGAGATAAAATCAGCTATGACGCGCGCCCGGCATTGAAGTCTCCTCCGTTCTCCTAAGCGAGGACCTCCCAGGTCGAAACTCATAAACCCAAACTCTTCGCGCAGATAAATACCCAAACAATATTCCAAAATCAACGACTCATCCCTGATTCTAATATACATACAATCCTGTCGCGACCGGACTCGTAAAAATTGATATCGCCCTCGATAAGATATCGGACCCGCTCGTTAACTTTGAATCAAAGCCTCGTTTCTTCGGCGTCTCGCTTCCGTTCACAGCTTCTCGTTAACTTCGCTGTAAAGCGCTATAAAGCAAAGATCGCCTCAAAACGGCCCCGATAAATAAACTCGAGGGCTCTCAAACATTCCAATTATTTTCGTAATTTCTGTTTACAGAATGGATTAACTTTCCCGATAAATTTAATCCTGGAAGCTCGGGCTGAGAAAAAATCCAAGGGCTATTCCCTCAAGTTTGATAAATATTTCGACGTTTCGACGTATGTATATGACACTTTCAAAACACCTTAAAATCCATGGTTTCCCGAGTGAACAACTCATCGGAAAGAATAGTGATAATACCAGTACAATTGTAAAATACGTGTTAGCTCCTAGAAGTGATACGATGCACCACAGAAAAAAGAAACAAATATTTAATTGTATTCTTTCTGCCCTCTTATATGTGTATTCCCTCTTTCCATGATTGCATTGAGTTATCCGGAAAGTTCGAGCCGATTTTCAATAGGTGGCATTAAGATTTAGAATTCGGCACGATACTTTCCGAACAACCCAACATATCATATCCCTTGTAGGAGCTGACGACTACTTCACAGGTGCATTTTTCCCAGTGCAAGGTGCACGGCGTCTCGTGCATACCGGGGTGTTGATGCACTCGGAATAGGGCACGCAGCCTCCGTTGTTTCCGTCTGCACACTCGTCGATGTCCTCGCAGACGTGGCGTTGCCTATCCCGGTCCATGCCGACCCCGATGACCTCGTTGCCGATAAATCCCGGTGGGCAGGGTCCGCATTTATATCCGGGTGACAAATTGTAGCAGCTCGCCCTCGGGTCGCAAGGCTGTACCAGATCGCACTCGTCCAAGTCGTAGCAGGTTGTGCCGTTTCCGGTAAAGCCTGATGGGCACTGGCCACACCGATAGTAAGGCGAGTAATCCGTGGAGTGACATAGGACTTGGGGGTGACAAGGGTTGGTCTCGCAGCCCACCCTTCGGCGCACACAGTGCTCCCCATTCCCGACGTATCCCGGAGGACAAGATTCGCATCTGAGGGAACAGGAAGATTAAGTGAACCCTGGAGGTTCATTTTCGAGAGTCCGCCTTTATGAGATTCTTCGGGAAAAATGGGACGACTCACCTGAAGCCGTTCCTCGTGTCGCGGCAGGTGACCCCCTGGAAGCAGGGGCGGTCGGCACAGGTGCGACCCGGTCGACAGCGATATCCATCCCCGATGTAACCGGCAGGACAAGAGAGGCATTGCGGTCCATTCGCGGTATCGCGACACCTCGCTCCTGGGAAGCAGGGCGAGTTCACCGTGCAGGTAACCTTTGGAGGCTCTAAAAAGAAATTTGGGAAAAATCATATCTGACCCGTGGTTTATCTCTTTCTTCATTTATACAGAATGGGGGAAAAGTTCCCACACGAAGGTTGCTCGGGAAACGGTCAAAGATTTTCACGTGCAGTCAGGAGAATTTAAACATTTGTCGAAACTGAGTCGTATGGAATCTTTTTAGGGCTGCTTTTCCGCGCATTAGGTATTAAATTAATAATCGTTTTGAGTAACGTTTAATTTACTTTTTATAATTTTTGACTTTAATAGGGAAGTTTTTCCCACTACGTGGTTCTTTTTTCCAGAGAGTTTCCAGAGATTCGCCTACCTGGCACGATTATTTTGGTCTCGTAACACCTGGCGCACCTGTCGATCATCTGCCGAAGTTGGGCCAGTTCCAGGTTCTGAAAGAAGGGTCAACTTGCGTGGGTAGATCGCAGGAATCGTGCAGAATGTTCCGGGTATTCTGTACTCACGTTTCGGAGGATCTCTTCCCGCAGTTTCCCCGTGACGGAGATGAGCTCGTTGAAGGTCTTCAGGAGAACCTGGTCAGTTATGCAAACTGGAAGAGCGAAAAGTTCAATGAATTAATCAGAAAGGACGGTTCCGAAAGTTTACCTCTTCAAGAAGATAAATTCCTCAAATCTCGCTTGTCTTAAATTTAATAAGCATCGAAATCAGGGCGTACTTTTGTCGTCCAGTCCATGGAGGATCTCGATGTCGCCCCTGATCTTCTTCGGGATTTCGTTATTCCCAGGTGGAGGCTGAATGGCCTGGTCGTTGACGGGGGAGTCGAAGAAGCAACCTTCCTTCGCCAGAACGTAATTTACGTCGAAAGACTTGTACACCTTGTACCGGTATCTCTTTTGCGTGTACTGAAATCAGAAGCGTTCCAGGTAAAACAATTGCAACACCTTTTCGCGAATCCGAAACGCAGGGATAGTTTGCAGCCTTCTGGAGCCAAGAAATTCCTGTCACGGATCTAATCGATACCGATCGGTCGATAAGTGGAAAACCTGGCTAGTCGTCGACGAGTTAGGCAAGCTCGCGATTCAAGAAATAAGAGGCGCGTAGGTTTGATCCGCCATATTTGGAAAGGCCTCGCCCACGATGAGGCGTCGCGGATCGTACAAGTAGAAAAATTATGCGCCAGCAAGACAAAAGGCAAAATGTGCACCGAGCGATATCCACGGTACTTATACCAATCCTCGACGTTCATTGAAGGAATCATTCAAAAATAAGATCCGTCCTTACGGCTAACATAGCCAGAGTCTGCGAACCGGTCGCCATGTCCCTCAATGCCGTCTCCAGCTGCATCGTGCCTTGGAAAACGCAGTCTGCATACAAGTCCGCTTGCAGTCCGTCAACGTGTTGCCGAATCAGGAGTACCAGTCCATTGTTTATCCCATTTTCCACCGACAGTTTGTTCGCGGCGAGAGTCGTCGAGTGCGTCTCGTCGTCCTCTACTGCCTCGATGATGACTAAAAATTCAATAATCATTTTCTGGCTGAACATTTTTTCCAAAGAAACAAGTGTTGCATCTTTCTCTACTGTCTCGATAATGCTTGAAAATTTGATAAACATTCTCTGACGGTACATGCCCTGCAATATTTGAATTCGTCCCCGCGGTATCAGAGTCTTCAAACACAATGATGCCCGGGTCTCAGCTGGAAATCGATATTCAATAATTCAAGAGTAAACAGTGAGGCTTGTTCCCAGGTGGAATGATTACAGCGGCATTAAAAAAAAATGCAAATTTAGATTGTCCGCTGCATCGGGTGAAAAGTAAATTGCTCCGGGCGAAAAATAAATTGCTCCGTGCAAGTAGTACATTTAATTTCAGGGACATGTACATGGAGTCGAGTTTTAATTATTTTTCTCCCCAAAAAAAAACGTGAAAATGAAGTTTAAATCCACTGATTGCTGTAAAGGAATTATTCTCTGGAGATAGACTCACCTCGGCTGTTGCGCCGATCCAGCATCAGGACGAACTTCTTTTGCCCAGAAAAATGCATAGAAAGAAGGATTTCGACATTTTGCAGGTGTGCTCGACTGTTTAAATGAGACACGGAGATCGCGAATTCATCCTCGAACAGGACATTCTGCAGACTGCTCGAGAGCCCTAGAAAAAAAAATCATCATTAGTATTATAATTTCTAGCGATGAGTGAATGCAGAATTTCGGATTTCTAAAAATTATTCAGATCTTGCATGACCGTAAGGGGTGGGTCGAGGTCGGGCTGATTGTGGGGACAGGACCAAGAAACACTAGAAATAATTCCGATGTATTTCGAGAGTGAGGTTTAAAAACCTTGGAAATTAACCGTGGGAGGTGGGAGGTCCCTGGATGAGAATAGACAAGAGTGCAACGCACCGTTGGAAAAAACACAGCCCTTCCGTTTTACCATCTCGACGATCCCGAGGGTCGCTTAAGTGGCAATGGCCAGCAATTTACCGGAATTGCTCCTAAACGTCTAATCGATATATCGACGTCTCGTTAATCCTTATCAGGCCTTTTCTACCTCTTGCTCAGAGGGCACGAAACAGTTTCAGCCCTCTAAGTGCGGTGAAAAATGTGTAACAGTCGGGAACTAATTGCATTTTACAATTACTGTCAATGCCGTTTGAGTTGACTGACCCTAACTGTCCCGGCTGATCGCTACTTGTGGCTTTTCTCATCACGTGCAGAACAGGTCTCCCGACGTCTAGAAATGCAGAATGCACGGTGAGCCCCGTCAATAAGAACGACAATGAAAACTAACGGGACGAAAGCGTAAACTCGCGTGACAAATGCATTATTCAGAGCGGTCGAACCGCAAGAACCGCCTCGTGTCCGCAGTCTCTCGAATGCGATTCGAGTCGCATTAGGTAATATGTAAAACGGAGATTAACTGAATTAGACTCGGTTCCGTAACCGCGGGTTAGTTCACGGGGTAAAGGATTCGGCACGGTCGTTAGTGCAGTGCCCTCTTCGGAAATAGGCCGCTTGCGTCAACGCCGTTAACGATGTCCTATAATTAAGCTCGTCACAAAAGTTCGACTCTTTTGACTGGACGAAGTCGCTCGACGCCTTGAATGTACCCGCTAAATGAACAACTTTCGGCTGAGTTCCTCGTCGTTAATCGTGATCGGCCACAACCTGTCGTACCTTCGTTGGTCGTAAGGGCGAGCACGTGTATGGCGCACCCCGCAAAAAGAACCCCAAGCGCCGCGACGAGCCGCCCCATTTCGGCCCCTGTTTTCGCAATTTAGTCGGTTCTCTCTTTATTCCTTCGTAATCGATGGGTTCCTAGAGAAGTTTCTCAGCCACCTCCTCGAAAATCGCCTCGACCACCCCCGCGCGACGAGTCTCCTCGGGCTACGCGCTTCGGCGCGGCCGTGCGCACGTAAAGAGACTGCGGCGTGTGTCGATATGTTCTTGGCGCGCCTTCGCGCGCGCGAGTCAGTCCCGATCTCCTTAGGTGGACGTACGGAGTGCACACTGGACCGAGGAAACAGGACGGTGCGACTTTTATATGGCGCCCACGACCGACAAGTTGGACTTTATGGGGCGTCCACAACATCGTCGACGAGTGCATCTGGTCGGTAGCTTATCTGCACCTTCGGTTGTGCTCAGGATCTGCATCTCTGGGTTTTAATAAGTGCACGAAGAATCATGAAGATTTCGCAATTTTTCATTTCCTCGCGTCCTTAACATCGCCGACGAGTGCATCTAGTCAGGTGCTTATCTACACTTCCAGTTGTGCCCGGGATGTGCATCTCTGGGTTTTAATAAGTGCATAAAGAATTATAAATATTCTGGATTTTCCGGTATTTTGGGATTCTTCGCGTCCACTGTCTCTTCCTGCTCTCCACATTAGCGACTACTTGCGCACCTTTCCGGTCCAGCAACTGGCATTCAAAACAGCGTCGAAAAAATGAGGAAATTCTGCCAAACATCCTGATAGAAAGAATGTACAAGGCCAAAGGAAGAAGAGATGGTGTAGGCTCGAGCGAGTTCGGAGCGAGTACGATTTTCGTAGGTGGAACTGCTTCCTACACTGGGAGGGGCCTGACACTTGGCGAGGTGTGCATTCAAGCATTCTTGTATAAACTTAGGATTATATAGTCGTGTACAAACGAGGCTCCTAGTTATCGCAAATCGCAAGGACATCGGTCCGAGATGAATACCCGGCATGAGGAGGATGTTACCCGGAGTGCGCGAATCCCTTTGCGAAGGGGATCGACGTCGAGTCCTTCTTTTATGATCCTATTCCTTTAATTCGAATCGTGATTTATCGATGGGCTAGAAAGTCTCACTACTTTGCAATTTAACATTTTACTCCGCCACGGACGACCGGCGTTTATAAAGACGAAGATATCCTCGGCCGAGTCGGCCGGCCACAATTCTCCCTCGCGTGTCGGCGGGGAAAAAGGCGTGACATTTAATTTAGAACTTATCTGAGTAATAAAAAACTAAAACTTATCGATCTCTTTACGATCGCCCCTTGTCTTCCGGCGGCGAGGGGCGGGCGGCTACACTCGGGATTATCTCGATTAAATCAAATGAAATCGTCCCGACAACTCCCCGGGCACTCTTACAAATATATTATTTCCCAGTAGCAAACAGACCCCTTCCCGGTATAAAAGAAAAGTCCTCCGGGGATCTCCACCCCAGACAGGAGTACACCAATTTTTCAAGCAAACGATAAGAGTACGGATAATCTTACCCGGCAATCCGTTCTCGCAATTTCTCGCCGACCTTCCCGGAAGTTGAATCCGAAAGCGAGACCGGGAAGTTCTCGACGTCCAGAAATCCCCAGGTTTAACTCCAGTCTTAATATCCCTCCTCGCAAAGTTTCGGCCTCCATTCTTCAGGGAACTAATCCCAGTATTATCCATTTTTCCTCCGATTCTTCATCCCATCTCCGGCGAGTTCTCATCTTCATACTTCTTTGGGGGACATCTGGAAAACGGTTTCTGGGACCGGAAGTCCCTGGTAGCGCGAAACTCGGCGCACATCTCCGGTCGACCCTCGAGGTCCGTCTTTTTCCCGGCATCTTTTACCGTGGATTCGAGGTCTTCGAAAAATTGCATCGAGCGCTGACAAATTGATGCAACTTCCGGTCCCCGCCTTGCTACACCCTCGGCACCTCGAATAGCGGTTCCGAGGCGTTTCGAGCCTTAATCGTGAGGCTTGGAGTTCGTCTTCTCGTCGATCGTCACGTCCGGCATCTGAAAACGTCACCTGTCTTACGGTTCCCTTGGACATCCTCTCGAGAAAGTTATAGAAAAAAGAAAATTATCTGGGCTCAAAATCAAAGCCCTAGTAATCGTATGTCGGCCATTTTTAATCGATGACGCCAGGCGAGAAAATCGCATAAAATTCCCAGCTGGTATTTTTCTGGGAAACAAATTACATTTTCCAGCAAAAGCACTGGGAAAAACTGTGTATCCACGAAATGAGTCAGTTTTTTGCGAATCATGGACTAGGAAATGAAACATCGAATTTTGAAAATGGACCTCCCAAAGCTAGGGACAATCCCAAGGTCCGATAATTACAAAGTAAACTCAATATCATCGTAAACACGGACAGTCCGACGCATTTTATCCATCCACTGACTATTTCGGCAATAAGCCTACGAAAATATAAATAGTCCGAATTTCATAGAATTTCCTCACTACCGGCGTCATTAATTAAAAATGGCCGACTCATGGTAACAAGGAGCTTAATTGATATGAAAGTGGCGTCAAAGGGGTCTCGCTTATGAAACTTTTCTCCTAACAGGGTGTACCGAATCTTTTGAAATTTCCCGACACTCATAAAATTGTACCTTTTATTAAGTCGCTTTCATAAAGAATTTTTTTTATTTCTATATAAAAACATTATAAGATCGTTTTCTGGGCCTCGATATTTACGTGATAAAATGTCAAACGGTTCGGTACATCCAGTTCGGAGAAAAATTTCTTAAACGATTGACTCTTTTTCGACGCCGCTTTCACGTCGCTTTAATGAGAAAACCCAGGAACCCGACTTTCACGTGCTTTGGATTATTTCAGGAAACTCTGATTAATTCCTGCTCACCTTGATCGCCACGACGTCCGTAACATCTTCATGGGTGTTGAAGTTCCTGAAGACACTCTGATCCTCGAGGCCGAGGAACCGCGAGGGCCGCTCGGAACCGGAACCCGACCCAGAAGCGGAACCGTTCCGCGCCTTTCGCCAAGACACCCGGCAAACTACTTCCCCGGCGGTGGTGCCTTTTTTCGCGAACGACGCTACTCTTTGCGACGCCGACATTCCCTGCACATAATATCATACACCATGCAATTCGGAGTGTATGCGACCGCGCCTCCGCCCTCTAAGAACACCCCTCGCCTCCCCTTTCGAGAATTTTTCGACACATTTCTTGACAAGTCGAATTTATTAAAGCTCATCCCTACAGTGTCGCCATCTTGGACCTCCACAGCAGATAATTCCGGTCTGGTTAATCCATCGGTTAGTTATACGGATGAAGGGAAAAAGTGACTACCAGCGCTCGGGATAATAAATACACGGTCAATTAGATGAGAAACAATTTAAAGGCGATATCTTTACAGTTTCTCCCGCGTACAGGCGTGTGGCTGGTAGAGACATTAAATAGCGATTAAAGTAACGCATACTACATGCGGCCATTGGCGCGCACTTGGCGCGCCATTCTACTTGGTACTCCGCCTCTTCGTGTCACTAACTCTATATACACCTAGAACTACTCCCTACACTACCTGTCATTTTTCCGACTAGATATTCGACAAGGTTCCAAGCCCTCGACAACTTCGCGGCTTGCCTAATCGTGTACTTCTGCTCAGGGTGCCCCGTGTAAAAAAGAAAATAAAAAGAAAAGAGTTGCGTCGTTTAAATTATATGTATATATTTCTTTCATCCAAGACCCGTAAACCGATCATAACTACTCCGTCATTAGTTAGCCCTTGCATATGTACGCCCTCGCCAGTACTCGAATTTGTGTATTAATTCCAAGAGCGACGAATTACAGAAGTCGGAAGTCGATTCCGAGCTACGGGGAGAATCGGAGGCCGAAATCGTCGCCCCCGCCGTATAATTTGGTACTCTACGATTGCGGAATCGAATTTAGCGGCCGACAGGGCGTTTTTTTATCGAGTGTCGATCCACGGTGCGGCATCGTCATGCGACCGTCGTCGATTTCCACTCCATGGGCAAATTCGGCCCCCACTTCCCCCAGGGTGGAAAATTAACGAGTCCCGAATCCCGGAAATGTCCTGATGGTCAAATCCCATTCCCGGAACGTCCATTTCCGGCTCCATCAGTCGAGGAGTTTTACCGACAAAGATGGCGGCGTGAGCCGCGTTTCCACGGTGGGTGCCCTGGCCAGTGCCTACAAGGAAATTACAGATTCGACCGTTTCCTCGGGGTGATGTGAGACCTGATAAGGAGATTTACAGAGCCCCACAATCCTACTTAACGTACACTCTCTCCGTTAACAAAGCTTGATGTTTCTCTTTGGAGCATCCTCGCAGGAAATTATCTTCCTCTATTTTAAAGACCGCCAAATTGCGAGCTCCTGCAAATCTCCTGACAGGCGTCGCGTCACCCTCCGAGCTCGAAACTGTTTCTCTGATGACATTCTGATGAATAAAAATGATGTTCCCGTTTCCCCCAGACTTTTTCCTGAGCAGGTCGCATCGGAGATTTACTTGCATGCAAAGTGCAACCGTATCGAATTCACTCGAAGCTTCCCGTATTATTGCCAAATCCATATAAATTACTTGCCAGGATTTTCCTTCCTCTATGAATAACTGCAAAATTGCTAAGAGGGATAGATGAGACCGTTAAAAAAAAAGCAAAACAAAAAACAAATACGATAATCGAGTTCGCAGCTTCGAGTGTGCAAGGTACGAGGAGATGCAGTTACTCACCTTTTTCCCTCTGCGAATATTGAAGGCTCCATAAACGATCGGATTCATGCAGGAATTCGTACAAGCAAAGAGGAAGAGCCCTTTTTGAATCCGCTGATCCACCCTTTTTGCCGAATCGCGATCGATCCAGTACCTGAAGGCAACGAGTAGACGTCAAATTAATTGATATCTCGATTTCTTTTTCAATTAACACCGAGACGTATGAAAGAAATATGGCCGTCAATTTTCCATCGATCTGTTTATCTCTCTGAATAAATCCCCCGATCGAGTACCCCCGACTGTAAAATAGTGTAATATAATTACCAGAGACTCATGACGTAGTAGGGTGTCCAGCAGACGAAGAAGACGACCACGATGATGATCGTCATCTTCAGGGTACGTATCCTGGCTCGCTCCAGAAATCCCAGGGACGAGCGCCGTATCCTGTCTACAATTAATAATTAATAATCAATAATTAATAATGCATTAAAAAGGATATCGAGTTGGTCTAAAATGTTTGAAAAAAATCCTACCGGCGTCCGATTCTTGAGATTTCCTGTAAATCTCTGCCAGGATGCTGGAGTACGTGTAGATGATAACGATTAGAGGAAACGCGTACATCGTTACCATCCCAAATAACGAGTAAGTCAGCTCGTGCGTGTAACTTGGAAAGGTGTTGTAGGTGACGCATTGTTCGTACCAGGTGAAGTTTGGATGAGTCTCCACGTGGAACACCAGCATCTGAACAGATGATATAGATACCTCGTGTACCAAGTTCCAATCGTCACAAGGACGAGAGCTCTTACCTGCGGCATCGAGCAAACTACCGAACACCCCCAAGCCCCAGTGAGCATAAGTTTTCCCCGTCGATTAATGTCCGTCAATTGCAGAGGCTTCAAGATGGCGTAATACCTGCAATTTTCCAAGGTTTCCTCAAGGTAGAGCAAGATACACTTTGAGAACTCGTTTTTCCGAACAACTTTTCGAGGCAAATATCGAGGAAAAGGTGGAAACCTTGTACCTGTCGATACTGATGCAGACCAGGACAAAGGACGACAGATATAGGCCGAACATCCTGAAGAAAGACATGATGCGACACATCGCGTCTCCAGCCTTCCAGGAGACAGTCGCAGCCCAGCCGATTTCCAGGGGCATCATCAGGAAAGTAACCTTATTCAAAGTATCGATCAATCGCGCTGATAAAATGGGAAACGCTTTCAGGAAACGCGGTCGCCGCGTGATTACTCTTACCAGGAGGTCCGCAATAGCAAGATGCAACAGCATAGAGTTGATCCTGGTCCTGGCAGAGCGCTTCCTTTTCAATATGAGGAAGAGCACGGTGGAGTTGCCGATCGCCGATACGACCATCAATACACTGTACGTGACAATGCTGACCACATGGCCCTCATTGAATCGCATATCGATTGGGAGTTCGAGTTCGGAGTGATTGGTCGCCATGATTGCAAGTGGTCCTTGCACCGCCTCGATTTTATGCGCCTCCATGGCGATGCTTCAACATGGGCCCCTGGAATCAAGTAAAAATGTCGGAATTTGTCGTCAAAAGGTCCTTAGGCGTCTAGGAAAAATCCAAGAGAAATTGCTGTGGCGAAGGGAACTCCCCTAGACCTCTCACACGAGAGGAGCGGTTCTCCCCTACCTGTACCTGTGTACAAATCGACGTTGTCACCACGTCCCGATGACGCGTGTGAAACGAAACGTATGGACGGGGTACAATTTCCCTCCCCGACCCGGGGGAAACGCACGTGCCGGGGAAAATTCATGAGACCCGTCGCGAAGGGTGGCTCGCGACAATTCCTCGACTCGAGATAAAGTTCCGGCCAGGCCGAAGGTCCGAGGTCTCCGTAGGTGGCCTCGCGGCCAATATTTCACCCGATGTTATATCGACCTACAGGCGGAAACTGGTGATCCCTCGCCTGCCAAGGAGTCTCCCAGGCAGGAATTTCGCGATATCTTCTCTAGGTCGCAATTACGAATCCCTACTTGTCACCCGACTTCGTGCTCGAAACTACTTGAAAGCCAAATTCGAGATTCCGCCGTGGAATTCCTCGCCAAATTTCTCGACAAACGACTCAAAGTGCACGAAGCCGCCCTCCAATATTTCAGTCGATTTTATGTCGACTTATAGGTGGAAACTTGTGATTCCTCACCTACCAAGAGTCTTCCAGGAATTTCGTGATACCCTCCTTAGATCGGAATTGCATATACCAGGACCCCCCTAGAAATGGCAGAACTTAAGATTTCACCTTGGAATTTCTCGGCAAATTTCTTGGTAGACGACTTAAAGTACACGAGGCCGCCCGCCGCTTCGAGATTTCAATTTGTGATCTCGATTTCAATCGTAAATGTTTATAAGACCGGTGTTTACGTGCGAATTGGACGCGTAGGTTAACCTGCCCCGAAATCCGGACGCGTCGGGCTTAATTTAAAAGGACCCTTTCACAATGCTCCAATATGCTTTGCTAGGAATTCCAACTATTCGCCTTCCTCGAATTCCAAACGATAAATTGGAAAAATCGAACCATTTGAAACTGATTCATTTATACTGGAATGAATGACTGATACCGTTGATTGACGATTTCACATGTGCAGCCTTTCGATAAGAGAATTTATAAAGGGCCATTAGAGTCCTCGGGTACAGATAACATTTTCTTGGGAAAAGAAGGGATTCTCAGAAAGAATTTCTTTCCATATACTCGCCAGGACATGAGACATGAAAAGTGAAAAAAGAAGATAAAGGGTAACACGCCATTGGACAAGAATTGGACGGAGCAATTTTTCTGGCTGGCTCTCTTGCCTGGAAATTCGCTGAATATATCAATTCCCAGTATTCAATCAGGAAAACTTCTAACATATGTTTCCTCCTTCAAGATTTGAGTTCGCGGAAATTTCAACGATCCTAAAGGCTCCCTTTCAGGGAGAACTTTCCGGGGCGGGCCTGGTGAATTCAAGCGAAAGCCTTCAAATCATAAATTAAATTTGTCGCACATTTTCGAGAATCAGATGGATTGGCTTGATTAAAAAGGAATTAGTTCCGGTAATCCTTCGTGGAATTTATTTCGACGGTGAATGGTTAATCGATAATAGTTCTCCGGTACCCTTGAAAATTTATCCAAACGTTATCGAGGAATTTAACATGGTAAACGCAGGTCATAAATAGATCAAAGCAGGATATTTTTGAACAATACTTCCAAGCAATTAATTACACCGGTTCACTAACATGAACCAGTTTAATTAATTTCTGGTAGTACCCACTATAGACGAATGTAATACGCTCTGTCCATATCTAGTTGAATAATACACCGAGCCAATCGGATCATTCGGCGATCCGACTGAATAATTCAGCGACTCGAGAAAATCCCGTGCACAATGCGTCTCCTTTTCATCTAGGCGTTAAAATAAGTAATCTTCACGCGGTTTGGCGTCGATTTCGAGCCCTTTCAGAGCGAATCGTCGTAAATAAAAATACAGCGTCACAAAGTCGAAGCCGATCGATCTTCCTCGCCCACCAAAAATAACGCCGAGTGACAGATAAAGTTAGATTTTGCCGATACGAAGAAAACGCCACGATTGGCAGTCCCACCGGTGAAATGCAATTATACAAGCATTTTGACTTTTGGACCGGCACGCAGGTGATAGGCGCCGGTATCGGGTTGTCAAGATTCAATTTTTCGAGAATTTTTAGCAAACAGAGTAAAAGCAACTCGTGACTTTTGTACTTATCGTCTGGCACCATGATTGAAAGTTCGCGGATAAATTATCGTTCTTTTTTGGCGGCGAATTTTTCCTAGATAATAAGGAGATAATGGCATTCTGAAGCAGACCTACCGGAAAGGCGGGAAAAAGTAATCAGGAACATCAGAGAATATAGTATTAATTAACGTGCGGCACATTCTGTTGCATAAAAAAAAGAAATAATCAACTTTGGAACATTTACAAATTGGCCCGTGAATTTGTTCTTCCGGAACAACAAGATGAAATGATACCTCTGGGCAATAATGGGGATTCTTAAAGTTTCTTTCACTATACCTGACGGAAGAGGCTGCAAGTTAGGTGGACCGTCGATTCACATAATCGCGAGGAATTCCGCGAAGTGCACTTTGCGAATCTCACAGGTGGTTTATCAATCACTGTTTACTAGACAATATCACGAGGTAAGTTTCTCCGGATCGATAAACGGTAACAGGGTTAGAATCGAATTAATCGATCTACCGGTAAACGAATCACCCTCGATTAGTCCTAGTCTTGAAATTTCCTCTCGTCTCGAGTTTCCATTACAGAGGGAGAGAGAGAGAGAAAGAGAAAGAGAGACCTGCTTCTCGAGCGATTAGATACTTGGCTTGCTCTGGCCTCTGTCGGTAGTTATCACTTATCGCGAAGGTCGCTTCAATTCATCGACCTATTAATCTAAGCGGATATAATTAAACGCTACAAAATCATTAACATAAACGAAAACAAGTAATCGTCGGAGCGGACATCTTCCTGAAATCGCCGAATGTCAGGGACTTTCCAAGAGCTTCGACTCGAAAAGAACTCTCGACTGTGCGAAATCTTCCCATGATTTGATTCCCCACTCTTGACATCGATCCTCGATATCTAACTCGGCCGATTGGATTTATTTAAGAATCTAAACTAAGGGCGAATAGGAATTATTTCCTCGGAAGTGGTGAATAATTCAGCGAAGGAGGCAGGTTGCTCGTTAAATGGAGGTCGTTTACTTCATCCCTTACTCGGTTGGGAAAGGAGTTAGGGAACGACTTGGTCGGAAGAGAGTCGCGGACCGATACTGAAACGCCAGCATCAACCTACGGAGCAACCAACCTACTGTAAGAACGGCGCCAGCGCAATCCGCGAATCAACTTTCGGATTATTATGCTCCGCACCCTCTCGCTCCTGCCTAGACACTTCCCGACATCGTCCATTGGCTCGCACCTTCGAGTTCGCCATGTTCTCCCGCTCTCGCAAAAATACCCCTCTCATAAATCTCATGCACCTTCTTTCGTTCTTCACTCATTAAATCATGAATTTTAATGCTCGAAACCACGTGGAAATCAGACGGAAATCGGGAGCTGAAATCACTGGAAATCATTGCATATCACCGAAACATTGTCGCCACTTTTTCAGGCCGAGCGTCATTTGTTACCGAATCATATTGACTATACCGATAAATCCCGGATTTAGGAGTACCATGGAAACGTAGTCTTAATAAATTAAAAAATGATTTTTTTTCCTAATATCAGAAACCACTCCCTGAAACTATGGAGAATTCGAGGTGCAATCATTATTTTAACGACGAGGAGGTTGTTTGCAGTCGTTTAACGAGCATCGGGGGTAAATATATATATATACAATAATACATGGTAGATACTTTGAGAGAGCAGGGTGCATTAAGAGTGCATTTTTAGAGAGCAGGGTGAATCGAGGGTGCACGAAAACCCAACGTGCCGGCGATCGGAAAGTCGAGCTTACAGCTGCGCTACAGATCGGCGGTAAAAATCGTACAAATCTTTCCGTACGGGCTGAAATCATTTAGCGGAATCGTTTTCTCTATTAGTCTATGCGCATGAGGTCGGCGCGCATGCGACCACTCGTGCCAACTTTGGTCTCGAAGTGCAAAGTACATAGAGCGCGCGAAAACAGTCGAGCGTACGAGAACATATACGCCGGATAGCATATATACGTCTCCACCTTCTTCTTCGCCGATAAGTAAACGTTTTCCCGAGGCCGATACAAAACGAGTCACTCGAAATAATGAATAACCTAACATCAAGAAGCCAAGACCCTTCCCTGGGTTTTCAGCTTCCCTATCAGGACACCGTACCCCCCGTACTTGACAAATGCATCTCCTTTCCCGACCAATAAATCTGCGCTAAAAATCTCCCCAACCCCTAGAGCGACTTTCCAGCTTCCACACATTATAACAAAACACAGAACACCCTACCTACCCTGAGAGAAAGAATTCACCGAACTAAAGAAATACTTTGTTAAATCGAATCTGACTCAAATCAACTCAAATAAGTTGCCAATTCCGACAAAATGTTGTATTCAATTTATTTGACTTTATCCTGAATCAAACAATAATTCTTTTAATTGATAAAATATTTCTTTCGTTCGACATTTTTTTTTTCTCATCGTATACTCTATGCTAATATTACTAAGAGAGAAAGTTGGAAGTTTAGAGACGAATACAGATGTTAAATAAATCATAAAAGAAAAATACGAAACGGACCGGGAAACGCTGGAATAATAGGTATTTATGATTTTAGCAACCCAAGTCAATAAAAGACCCACCATGCAAATTGACTGACAGCAGAACCTGCGAAACCGTATTAAAAATATAAAAAGGAAGGCGTCGGAAATAACGCACCGTTGACCGATAATTGTAGTACGCCATCGTTTCCACCTTTCTATAATTCTTCATTGAACGCATTGAATCGATAAAAAATAATTGAGCACGAAGAACTAGACACCCTTCGTCGAGAGGTAGTAAACTCGAAACTTTACACATATATATCGATACGTACGTATAAATATTTACTATATTATTCACATATTTACCCGCTAAACTTTCCTACAGCTTCTCGTGCAGCAGCTGCATCTGCAGCAAAACTCGGCCTTTAAAAAGCTCGTATCTCATCGCCCTATTTCCCTCGGCAGTTTCTTCCGCTCCTTATCCGAGCACCTGCCGCACCGAGAAAGAAAGGTTTCCGCGATATATCGAAAAGTAAACGTTGACCAAGAAGAAAAGTACTTAAAAGTCTGGGCGATATATCGAAGAAAAACGAAAGCGTCGATCGAGATGAAAAGGAGCGAAAAGTCTCCGCGGTATATCGAAAAGAAAATGTCGACTCGAAGGAAGATCGACTGGACCGAGGGATTCTATTCGCAGCCAACCACCCTTGAAACCGTTCGTCGAACAACTGTCCATCCGCGGATCATCCCTCGTGCACCAATTGATCTTCTCGGGCCAATTAGGACCGGAAACGCCAAACGCGGCCGATTCTCTGAACCGCCAAGCCGCTATTAAGGTCTCTGTTAACGCTCGAATTAACGTGGGCTCCAGTAATCCCGAAAGCCGGGACCCGTGAAAGTCGATATTCGATGTCGCACTAGTCGGCAGACGATAAACAGAGGACGGCATAATAGGGTTGGAATCGAGTCAAATGGCGCGGGAAGATCGAGTCTGTCCGATAGCTCCAAGGTCCCGCGATAACAAGGATCGCGATAAGAAGGCGCGCTCGTTACCGACGGAGCCACCACAGGTTGCAGTCTCTAATTGTTCCCCCCCTTGTAAAACGACGATGGTTACTGCGACGAATTTCCATGACTTTGAGAGGAGAGAGAAAGAGGGCTAAGCAAAATTCGACATAAAAAAAGAAAGAACATATAACATGAATATAGAGGCTATAAGGAAGGTCTTGACCCCCATGAAATTTCAATGTTTTAAAAATTTTTTTTAGAGACGTTTTAAAAATTCTTGGAAAAGAAATGGAATTTCATGGGCGTCAGGACCTTTCTTATGGTCTCCAAATTCACGTTGAAAAGTTTCAAACGATTCAGTACACCCATTTAGGAGAAAAGCTTCATGAACGGTCGACCTCTCAGATGCCACTTTCATATCCCCTTAAGACCTTCGCCGATATCTAAGATAAAGTTAAACATAACGATAAGAACTGGTTAATGTGGCAACAAATTGTAGGAAATTTAATATGGCGTCGATGTCAATTTGGCTGGCCAATTCTTACCGTTACGCAAAGTATCTACAAACACCTTTTCTTCGCCACACAAAGCACTTGATGAAGCAAATGTGCGTAGATGCACACAATCGCATAAGTAAATTGAATTCTAGAAGCATTTGCTGCGCGTTTATTTGCGCCTTTGGCATGCGGTCTGACTAAAAAACGGCGATTTTACTGCGTCGAATTTTCCTATCATTGAGAGGCAAGGACAGCGGCGGAGAACTTGAAAATAAAGAACAGACGAAAAAAATCAAAGATTATCTAATTTTGCAGGTTATCTCACGGTTTAACAGTTAAATATTTACGGTCCGACTCCCAATTTATATCTCTCTTAGATTTGCTTTTTCCTCGAGATCTCTACGGGTTCGAGAAAAATTATCGTGAAATTAAATGAGAATCTTCACCTCGGTTCTTCCCTTTCGTTCTCGAAAGCGTACTCTACTCTACTCTATCTCCAAATACGAGTACCTCTGGAAACTCTATACCCTCTGAGGTGGAAATCCTTGACTTTTGAAAAACTTCGTAGTGGGTATAAAAAAATCTGCTGAAAATGCGGGAGTTAAAATCCACTTGACTGACCAAAAGTTTCCTTTACTACTGCACCTGCCCCACGGCTGACTCGACCCATACGTGCATCACTTCTTTACTCCTGCCTCGTGTAAATCACATCCGAAGCTAAGAAAGCAATTTATGAAATGAATCCCTCTCACCTCGAACAAGCAGAAATTAAAAGTCTTACCCCGATCTATCAAAATTCCACCGGATAAGAATTGGACCCGATAAAATCGACCACCTCGTTTCTGAAATTTCGAAGAAATTGCTCCTTGATTTCCAGGACGACACACTGAAATTCCAATTACATTGCAATCGGCTCGGAAGGTCAAATAATAAAATGGTTGACTAGGTGAAAATTACAAGGAGGGTAAACCGAGTGTCGGTACACGTACATCGTGAGGAGGGTTTCTACTTTCACACGAGAGAAATATCATCCCGAGACTAATGGCTATCGGATTAACGACTGCACGAAGTCATATCGAAATTCGAGGCGATGCAGCGGGAGGAGACGAGGAGGATGCTTTCCATCGATTTTGGCGTACCTTTCGCAACCTAAGACACCGAAGACATGCACGATTTAGCCCCGTAAAATGCGTGCCTTCGCAACGGGCCGCGATAACGCGATAATAATTATAGTATTATTATAACAAGCCGCGATAGAAAGGAATTAAAGTAGCGCCCCGCTACTTACGATTCGATTATTCCGGTTCAGCAGTGGCCTGTAAACAGTGGATCGCGCCGATTAACCGAGGGACAGGAACAACTCCGTCGGTTTTACCCAATCTCCGCGAATTGACCTTACGGCATCACCGAAGGAATTATCTTGTTGCGTCTAGCAATCGCTGCATTCAAAAAAAGACAAGACAAGGAAATCCCGCCGACCGATTTCGAACGGTTTAAGAAATCTGAATCATATCGCGATAAACTGCAAAAAGACGGGGGGGCCGGTGCAATCTCTCCAATACCAATCTACAGAGCAGCGCGATTAAAGTCCCGATTCCCCGAAATTTGGCCGATCGTTATCGAGCCGTTATCACTGGTATCCAAGGACCAGGTGTCGATGCACTCCGAAGCGAACCTTCAGTTCATCTTTCGAGTAGAATGACGAGTCCTTTTGCGGCTGTTCGAACTTGTGCGCGTTGATAACGATTCCCTTAGAGTTATCGCTTTCGGATCCGCGACTCCTGGACCGCGAGAAGACTCGACCGTAGAGCCGGGCATCTATCCGAGCCAGTTTCTCGAGAAGACCTCTCGATATCGCCTCTCGGGGTGATTTCTTCGAAGAAACTCGATAAGGTAGATACCCAGATCCGCGGGAGCACCGTCACCGGATCGAGAGAGCCAATTAAACGGGCGGAGATCGGCAAGAGACTGCAGATTCCTCTCCATTATACGCTGGCGAACACTTAGCCTAACACCGGAGGTCAAGTGTCAACTGGCCACTGATAACCACACATGTTTACCGCAACGATACGCCCCGCAAGTCCGTGAGGTCAAACGTGCGAAACATTTAACGTCGATCGACTCTGCACCTTGTCACCGTGACACGAACCCCAATCAAAGTCGCCCCCACGACGATCGGACGTTCCCTCAATTCTTTTTTTTTTTTTTCCGTACCCGACACCTACCTTCTACTTACAACTACTAAATTATCCTGGGAAGTGCGTTTCCCTTAAGATGCAAAGACACGGTCGCAACCCTCCCGGAAAGGGGGAGAAAATTCGAGCGATTTCTTTTCCCTTAAAATATTTATCCGTTCACGTAGAGAACGCGACACGTGGGTCGATCGTAAGATTTGACACGTATATTGGATTACTCATCGCTGTCATTCACGCTCTTGTTTTTTACGTTCAATTCTCAACATCATCACTTAACCGATTGACCTTGCTCCTAATAACGTTGTTTCGTTTAGCAACATACGATCCTGCCCAAAGCGACCCGAGAACGTGTGAAAGCATTCCCTGTTTGGCGTATTTTACAGAAACCACCATGCATAATACCTCCCCATACCTCGTTGTTTATCATTAATGATCTCAATGATCGCGTAATTGTAGATGTGTGCTAATGAATTGCAGTCTGCGACCCAGTAATTTTGAATAGACTTTATGTAGCCTAGGCAAATGCGTATGATGTATGGCACGAATGGCTTTACAGGGATTAGCAATCAAGGATCCCAGATTAAATTGATCTCTACAGAATGCTTTGCGGTGTATTGTACTTAACAGTAATTTGCGGTAATACGAAAATCCGCTTGTAATTAATGCTGCACTTGACAACCGTGAACGTGCTCTCCGTAAGCTCAAGAAATAATTCTTGTCTTCTTTAGGATATTTTATTATCCTTAAATTATTAAGGTAAAATTAGAAATAACACTCCAAGGAGGGAATGATTTGGATTGTATGTACAGAATAATAATTATACCTATAATATTAAGTATTTTCTATTCTTCCTCATTGTCCTGTTTCACCCTCCGCTGCCTTAATTTTGCCAAACAACGATTTGTACAACTCATTTTTAGCGAGATCTGTCCATGTGTCGTTCACAGTGATTGGCGCCATAAAATTGACTAGTTTTGTATGCACGTTGAATCGGATTCGTCTGCCCTTTGTGGCTCTGGTATCAATTTTTCTTTTCATTTTACTCCTCATGTTCTGCAACAGGATCCACTGTTTACTCAATTGTATCGGATCGGTCACGTCAGAGGATTTGTACTCGATCAGTTCCCTTAAAAGTTGATGGTAAAAATCGTCATCGTCGTAGATCTCGGAGTCAAATTCTTGAACAGCTCGACCATCGGTGTCTTCGGGGGTGGTTGAAGACTTTCCAACGATCTCGTACTCCGACCGCTTCAATCGAGTTTTCTTCAAGACTTTTAATTTGTCACTTAGAACAAAATCAATCTGACTGACTACAGACTGATTACTACTCTTATTCAGCTTACCAGTCGCAACACGTGTCTTGTCATTCCACTTTTGTATCACAGAGTTCCTATAACTCGAGTAGGCTTTGTGATTTTCAGCAAGAATATTTTCGAAATCATTTAACTTTAATCTCTTCCGTGGTAAAATTTCGTTTTCTTCTTCTTCTGAGGCTTCTTTACCGTTTTCTACACTCTTGTCCTCTTCCATGTCTTCATCGGTATCCGATGGAATTTCTTCATCCATAGAGTCTTCTTTGTTTAAGTCATTACCCTGGTTTTCATCCTGCTTCCTTTTTTTACCCATCTTCTGCATATCTTTAGTTTCTGGGTACTTTTTTAAAAGAGTACTCTGCAACTTTAACATGTTCTCTAGGACATCGATCAACTTCTGCTTAGACTCGCCTGCAGCTTTAGCAAAATTGTTATCAGATTTAAAATTCTTGTAAGCATCATATTGAGGCATCTTGTTACTTGTTACCAGGCACTTCTGTAACTTGATTCTAATTTCTAGAAAATTTTCCCAAAGCTTTAGTTGATCTCGCACACAGTTGCCTTTTTCAACATCATCCCGAATATTGGAAACAGGGATGGTTCCGATAATGTCTTGTTGAGTTATACCCCTACGCAATGGATTATCCTCATCAACTTCCGAATCGGTTACTTCGTCAGAATTTTCCTCTTCTCCAGAGACATCGGAAGCATCTTCATCCGATGTCTTGGCATCGCTTTCATCATTGTCATCCCCAGCACTATCAGACCCCTGAAAAGCCTGCAAGTTACTGTCAGAATCTTCTTCTATTGAATCATCATTTAAACTTGAACCACTTTTTTCCTCGTAAACGTCCTTTCTCGAAATCTTTGTCCCTCGGTACCTGTAAACATAAATATAGCAACTTAATTAAATATGAAACATAACCTCTAATGGAGGTTAGGTTGATAACGTGGCCCAGATAAAATCTACGGAACCCAACAGTAAATCCTCTTACCTTTCGTCAACTTGATCAAGAAGTTCCACATTTTGCTTTCTAAAGCTTGAATCTTGAAAATCATCAACTGCATCGCTCTCATCAAAGTGTTCAACAACTTTTGCTCTTGTATCTTCGATCTCGTCATCCGAGTCGAAATTTGTAGGAGCTGCCGTAACCAGATAACTGATTTTCTCAGCCAAACTCGTGACTTTTTTCTTCAACGACATTATGATAAACACGGGAAAAATCTATTACTTCGACTTCTAATAAATCTCATCTAATTCCATAGCATCAGCAACATATTCAACGTGACCTTGAACTAAGCCCAAGGACCTAAAAAGAGAAAGAGCAACATACGATTCACCTAACCATTAATGCGTTCGCTCTGCCCTCTGGTAAGGAAAGAGAAAACTTCTTTCTCCGAACAAACTGAGCGGAACAAGGATGTGGCGACATTTAGTTGCAATACCTGAAAACTTTTATCAGACATGCTGGTGTTAACTAATCCCTTGCAGTGAATTGCACTCAATTACTGGCTTTATTAGAGTAGAGCCCTTGGTTACTCTGGGGCCAAAAACAAAAACAACAACAACAACAACAACAACAATTGCACTCAATTGATAAAAAATAAGCAAAGGAACTATCATGATATCAAGCCTACCTATCAACTGTTGGAATATATAATATATAATATATTTTATAACATATTGTCGCAATGACGGAAGAAAAAGCTACAACCCAGGAATTCAAGCTCGATCCTGACTGCGAGCTTCGTTTCGAAGTCGAAAGTAAAAATGAAAAAGTTACTTTGGAGGTTAGCTTTTCTCAAATAGCTTTGAAATGTTTGATATTGTGTGGTCACGAATAAACTATGAATTTATTATATTTCAGTTGAAAAATGGACTAGCTGAAGTATTCGGTACAGAATTGGTAAAAGGTAAAAAATATGAATTTTCTGCGGGTGCCAAAGTTGCAGTATTTACATGGCAAGGCTGTACGGTGGAATTGGTGGGAAGGACGGATGTCAGCTATGTTGCCAAAGAGACACCCATGGGAGTATACTTGAACTGTCATGCTGCCATGGAACGAATGAGAGAGGCGGCTGAGAAGGATGACACCCGAGGACCAATAACCATGGTTGTTGGTCCTTGTGACGTTGGCAAATCGACTCTGTGTCGGTTACTGCTCAATTATGCAGTTAGAATGGGAAGACGCCCTATTTTTGTTGATCTAGATGTTGGTCAGGGTCATATTGCCATTCCAGGCACAGTTGGTGCGCTCCTAGTAGAACGACCTTCAAATGTTGTCGAAGGCTTTAGTCAGCAGGCACCACTGGTTTTTCACTTTGGACATAAGTCTCCCAGCATGAATGCAACTTTGTATAATCTACTTGTATCCCGTTTGGCAGAAGTCTGTTCCGATAGACTTCAAGCTAATAAAAAGGCCAGAGTTTCAGGTATCATTATAAATACCTGTGGCTGGATTAAAGGCGGAGGGTATAAAATGTTAACTCATGCAGCCCAAGCCTTCGAAGTGGATGCGATTTTAGTATTAGATCAAGAGAGATTGTACAACGAACTTGTGAGAGATATGCCCGATTTTGTAAAAGTAGTTTTTTTACCAAAAAGTGGCGGTGTAGTAGAACGAAGTCAAACACAAAGGATTGAGGCGCGTGATCAAGGTGTACGAGAATATTTCTATGGATCACGTACGCCACTATACCCACATAGTTTTGAAGTGAAGTGGAACGAGGCACGGCTTTATAAGATTGGAGCTCCGGTACTTCCAGCTTCCTGCATGCCTTTGGGCATGAAGGCTGAAGACAATTTGACCAAATTAGTTGCAGTTACGCCAGGACCTAGTTTGCTACACCATTTATTATCGGTATCTTTTGCCGATTCTCCCGAAGATGACGTTGTTCAGACCAATGTAGCAGGGTTTGTGTGTGTGTAAGTATCCATTAAGTACGTCTTTCAAGACAAAAGTTTATAAGTAAATCATAATATATTAATCATGCTACACTTTTTTCAGCACAAATGTTGACGTTGAACGACAAACATTCACGGTACTGAGTCCTCAGCCAAGGCCTCTTCCCAACACAGTTCTCTTGCTTTCAGATATTCAATTCATGGACAGTCATTAAATTTATTCTAAAAAAAATGTTCCAGCTAACAGGTGTACATAACATACTATATGCAATGTAAGAAATCATTTTGTATTTGCCATGTGTCATGCAATTGGATTATTTTTTTATCAGAAATTATACTGCAATGGAGGATACCAACAAAATTAGTTCAAAAACCTATACAATAAACTGGAGTTTACATCCAAGTTAATTTCACAATATTAGTTGTATGGGCGCTATAATTTAATAAAACAACTTTTACATTTATATGTATTTACTTTCTTTCCAATCACCTATCCTGATCAATGAGAAATTAAATCTACACATTGACTTGTAACGTCTCAAGATGGCAGTTTGGAATTATCAAGTATGATTTTTTCTGTTATAATTACTACATGCAAATGAGTGAATGTATAATGAGTATCGAATGCCATGACCAGTCGTGTCTGACAAAATGTGCGATTCATAGCGTAATCAGTTCTGTAAGACATTGGAAATATTTGAATGACCTATGCCCCTTTTGTTGCGGTATCTAGTCCACTTGGACGGCTCTTCGTTTCTCCTTCTGAAGTCTTCATGATACTTAAACTTATTTACATCGTGAATTCTAAAGGGATACTTCAAGTATGAATTGTCTGACTAGCAACAGTGAAATTGTGTTGTCAACAGCTATGGGCCCTTCTATGACACTTCGAGAGCAGGAACGTCGAGGTATTATTATATAAAGGATCGTAAGATGTATCCATAGAATGGCATGAGCAGTTTAAACATTTAATTAAAATAATGCAGTGAAAATTTCCTATAGGAACTAGCTTGCTGGGGACGGTCTTCTTGATAATAAATTCAACTCTTGGAGCAGGACTTTTAAACTTCCCTCAGGCCTTTGACAAGTCTGGTGGCATTGCCACGGCTATCATTATTCAGTTCGCTTTCCTGGTGATTATTACTGCCACTTTGATTATTTTAGCAAATTGCAGCAACATTACAAACACCGTAACTGTGCAAAATGTACTGGCAGAGCTTTGTGGGGCTAAATATTTGACACTGTGCAGCCTGTGTGTCATAATTTACAGTTTCGGTTGCTGTATTACGTTCTTGATTATTATTGGCGACCAATTCGACAGGGTCTTCGCAACTTTCTATGGGGCAAACTTCTGTCATTATTGGTAACAACTGACATCATACAATTTAATATTTAATCAAGGTGAATATTAATGTGAAATGATAAATTTGAACATTGTTCCAGGTATCTGTCCAGACCCTTTGTTATAAGTTTAACATGTGTTGCGTTCATTCTACCATTATGCTTCTTCAAGCGACTGGACATGTTAAGTTCTACGAGTTGCCTTGGGTGTGGAACTATTGTTTATGTTACTACATTAATAATTTATCAGTATTTTGCACTTGATAACACTCCGAAGTCTATGAAAATCTGGCCCGAGATGGGTACCGAGGCTCTTCAAATTGTTCCAATTATATGCTTTGCATATCAGGTATTTAATAGGGTAGAGTTACATTAGTTTGATTAAAACAATTTACAGTAAGATTGCTGTTAACATATTGCATTTGTCCTTTCACAGAGCCACATGACTGCAATACCTACATATAGTTGCATGAAGAATCGTCAAGTTGGAAGGTTTGGAGTTTGCGCAATAATAAGTATGATCATCTGCTTCTTGGTATACAGTGTGGTGGGAATTTTTGGTTATGCAACTTTTGGTATCGGCAAAGTACCTAGTGACATACTTCAAGGATATACAGATAAAAGTGCAGTATTGACGATTGCAATCATCTCAGTGGCTATTAAGAATTTCACCACATATCCAATCGTATTGCTCTGTGGTCGTGAAGCACTATTCGGTCTAATTAAAAGAGATACAGATGCAAACAATACCGCCAGGATTCTATTCACAGTACTTTGGTTCTTTTCGTCCCTGGTTATAGCAATTCTCGTACCTGATATCGCTCCAGTAATTAGTCTGTTGGGGTGCCTATCGGCAGCATTTATTTTTCTCTTCCCAGGCATTTGCCTTTTCCAAAGCACTCTTTTGAAAGACCCAGAACTATTTTTGAACAAGGATAAACTTTTAATAGGAATCTCAATATTTATCATTGCTCTCGGTGCATTTGTGTGTGGTGTAGTCCTGATGGAAGCTTTCAACGACTTAAGCTCAACCCCATCAAAACCTCGACTAATCACTGGCTTCCGAATAAACCTCAAAGAAAGTCTATGCATTTAAGTACAGGATGTATCTTTTAATACACCGAATTGAAATTGAATATTTTCTACCGGAACACAGAAGGCAGACTCAGAAAGACTGAAGTGTAATTTAAAGATTCTGTTAATAGTTAACACTAAATAAGACTTTTATTCCAATGACCAATTTAACTTAAGATCTCATGTGATATTATTTAGTGATTAATGTTATAAATAAATTCTTTCCTTTTTTAATAACCTGATCAATGTTATAACGTCCCAGTTACAGTTAATTTTTTTGCCTTGTAACGTTTTCAACGTATACATTTGTCGACTTGATTTCTCGAGTTAGCCACCGATTACTCATCAGTTGTCGTCGGAGAAATCGTGCAGTGATACTCCCTGAAGATCGATGACCTTGTTAATAGTAGCTTTACAGAAGAAACATTCTCTACTGTTCAGAAGATGACGATCTATACAGGCTCGGCAAGATTGGTGACGGCACGGTTGAAACGTGGCGGCGATTGGATATGCATAACAAATTGGACAGACGTTTTCATCGTCACTCGTTAATTTCGAATCGGGTAGCAGGGTAGTATTTAATTCCAAATAATTTATCATTCTCCTCACTCGAGCAATTTCCTCATCCGTCACGTCTTCTTTATCTGAAATTAAAAACAACAAAAATTAGTAGGAAATGCGTTTACTATACTCTTAATTGTCATTAAGTCACGTTGCACTTACAATTGAGCAAAGTGAAGGGTTTAATGTTTCTAATTTTGGTATTCTTTTGCGATTCTCCCAGCACAAAGGTGAGGGAGCCTATTTGAAAGCTCGGTTCCGTAAGAAGCGCCATCGTTACCCACGATACATCTCGCGTATCCGCTAGAAATTCGAGATTCATTAATCACTGTATTAACTGATAATACGATATACAAGAACGGTAAAATTATAGCAAGTGCTTACGTTCAAACGTCGTCATTTCCTCGTCGAGAAGAGCTAACAATATACCGATGACAGCCACCAAAATTGGAAAGTGATCTACCGAGTCGAGGTCAGGTATATCCAACAAAACGACGTGTTGAAAGCATCCGGTCTGTGAACTTACACGGTTCAATATTTGACACAGCAGCTGCGAATGAAAATTACCTCAATTGATTCTCTTCGTTGGATAAATACAATGCCACTTGGATTAAATACCTGGCATAATCTGGCTAATAAATTTCCGCTCGAAGGTTGAGAAGCATCGTTAAAGACTCTCGTAGCCACGGTGGCGATCATTTCCAAAACTCTAAGTAAAGTTATAGCCAAGTCAAAGCACGTGGTACAGATCTTCAATTGACGCGATTCAATGAAAACCCTCTCTGGCCTCGACGATATATTTTGGATCTCCTGTAGCATACCGATGAACTCGGAGAAGGCCCAGTTTAGTTGATTCAGCAAGGAATTCAGAAACTGTGTGGTACCCTGAAGATTGCCAAGCAACGCTTCCCCGACATGTTTTTGATAGATTTCCGACGGACACGGTTCTGAGAACATACATGGATTATCGATACAAATTGTGTTAAAATATGTAATCAATATTTATCAAAGAGATCTTGAAACCTACTTATAGGTTGCGAAATAGATTCTTGTTGAAGCATCTTTGGCCCCACTTTCTTGACAAGATGAGGACTCTTCTCATATCGGAAGGCGAATCCCTTTCCTTGCCAAAACCTGACCAACACCCAATTCGACTGTGCCCATGCTCGATTTTCATATGGCTTTAACAAACTCTCAACCATCCTTTTTCTCGACTCCTTCGGCACATTTTCCAGCGCCTCTAAGGTGGTTAAATTCGATACGAAACCAGCCAAGGTAAGGACCAGGGTGTCTTTTGAATTGGCGTGTACGATCCTAGGATCCAGAAAACGGTCGCAGAGGAACTCTGCAACGTCGACGAACATGTCCTGGTAACCAGGTATCCCCTCAATAGGTGCAGTTGGATGAACATGGCTCCGTATTCCGAAGCTCAGATCGGAGACAGCCTCCAGATAGAAATCGGGCACAAAGGCAAACATGTTCCCCTCTTCGCTAGCATTCTTCAAAGTCAATGTAACCACCCGGAGGAGCCAGGCGAGCTGTGCTTGCTTTTCTTCCGAGTAGACTGCGGCACGAACCCAAGCCATGTGCCTGGCTTGTTCGGACAACTTGGTATCGAAGACTTCAATAGTTTGTTCAAGCTCTTGGCGAATCAGTTGCGAATCGCTGTCTGTCCGTTTTTTCACCAGTTTTAACCAAGTCTTCATGTCCGCGATAGCCATGACGTACTCATTCATGCTATCTCGCAAACTGGCGACCTTGGCTATCTGCCGTTTAGCTGCGGCATAATAGAATAGAATGATGCCATCCAAAAGTTCTAGAAGAGAGATCGCCGAGTCTCTTGCTCCATTTGGAAGAGGGCTCCTGTCTTCTCTGGATTCTGGGAAGTAACCCAGTCTTCCAAAGACCATTGGACCCGTCGAACCTGACGCATTGACGTTGATCATTCGCGCAAATGCTGGTATGACTATAGGTAGCTCGGCGAGTCGAGACAAGCCACCTGAGAATTGACTGTTCGGAGCTTGAGTGTCATCCATTGCAATTATCACTTCGTGGTCTGGACCAAGAAGATGTATCAGCTCGGTCTTAAAAGTCTTATTGAGATGCGATATCACCCCACCTAGTCTGTCGATGCCAGCATAGTTAATGGAGGCATCGTAGAATGACCTGTTTTTCATTGATAAATTAAAATCGATTTAATAATAACATTATGCATATCCTTTGTATTAAATGTATTATAGATCTATTATAAATGTATTCATTTTACCTGCAAGGTATGTAGATCGGACTGCTTTGAATTTCAGTATCCCACAAAACCCGGAAGGCTGTTAGTAAACGATGGAAACAGCACAGTGTTATCGGCAGAGGAGTCTGAGGTATGGACGTAATCTGCAGAAATTCCGACTGAATGCTTGACATTAAATTTGAACTTTTTTACCTGCTACTGAATTCAATGGTTTGTTTTTACTTACACGGCTGGTTATTAAATTTTCCTGCACGAATCGGCGAAACTTCTTCAAGAAAATAGTTCTGGACGTCGGTGTGTGCGAAGTACCATCGGAGTTGTCCAACAAGGTAACCAGCAGTTCAACTTGCAATGCCTCGACCTCTAACGGAAGTAATTTCATAATCTACTACACATCGAGAGTAAAATGTTAATGAAACCACGTTGGTTTGTTCATCACTTTTAAGTAAAAAGAAAAGTGATTCTAGGTGAACATTGAGCTTGAGAAAATTGTATATACCAGATATAGCGGTCTTGATCCTTTCACAGGAGCGAATGTACTGCTCCTTGTTAACCTCGATTGCAGAGTCAACGGGATTAGTTTCCCACCAGGTTTTATTGACTACACTGATCAATCCTCCTTCGTCTAGTGGCTTGACGTGCACAAAATTAGCGAAGCGTACTCTATCGAACAGCACATAACGAAGTAAATGTTGCCGAGTCGCTGTGTGTCGACAAAGGCTGGTAAGCAGAGCTAAACTTCTGCACTGATCCGGGTACTCTAACAGCAATGACACATGTCTAAATGCTGACAGCAGATGAACTATTGTGCTCTCGAGACAGGTTTTCATTTCATGCTCTTCTAAAAATGTCCAGAGAAAATCCATACAAGCCAGTAACTTTACAGGCTTCCGTCTTGCATGAGATGATTGGTTCTTATCAGCAAGACCAGCTAGCTCCTCAACAAATGGTACAAAGACGGCTTCAGCGATGTAGGGCATAGCAAGCAGTGGTCCAAGGTTTTTCAAAATTAATCTTGCCAGGCAAACAAGAAATGCTTTATCGCTCATGATCCTATTCTCCATCATTATAACATCTTGAGAATCATCGGTAGCAATGTATATGAGATTTGAAAACCACTTAAATAAGAGTAACGATTTATTGACTTGTTCTCGAGGTATTGCTTGAAGCGCCCGGTAACCTTCAACTGGATATCGGAATGGAGTTGAGCCAAAATTTGCAGTGAGATTTTCTGTAAAAGCTAGACTAACTGTTGGGAAATATGCAATGCCAGAGCCCATGGTAATATTTTCAAATGCCTTTCCTAGTGACCTTCCATTTCTATAAAACTCTACCGTGCCATTATCCATATCCAGGGTGCATCCTATAATATCTCCGGAAAGCCAAGGTTCACCATATTTGTACGTTGATACGTTCCACTTTCTTACACGGTTACCATCATAAGCATAAGAATTTACAGTATCTCCTACAGGGTATAAAAGGAGATTAATGAAACGGTATGGTCTTAATTATAAATATTTGGTTACACATTAGGCTCACATACCAACTCCAGACTCCTCATTGAACTTGCATTTCATAGTACCCCAGCCCACTTGCATCACTCCTTTGGAACCAAGTTGTAACTCGTACATCCATTTTCCTTTATACACTGCTGTATTTGCTCTCATTGTATTAAAATTACTTTGGGAATTAAGGCTAAGTCTATCTGGAGAAACAACAAATAGTCCATGGTGACTCGATACATCAAATCTCACAAGTTTTGGTCCTATCCGGCCTACAGGAGTATCTTCTGTGCTAGGTGAATGGCTTTCGTTCAATAAAGCTACCTCGATGTACTTATCTACTACAGTTAGGCCTAACGATTGCCTGAAAAAATTAACAAATGATTACACAGATTAGCAAACATGATTTACACATAAATTATTAGAATAGTTCAATAATGTATTACTTTGAATTTGCACTGCCTTCCTTTGATTTAAAGTTACTGGATGCAGTTTCACTGACGATGTCAGGTTCAAAGACCGATCGAAGGATCTCCTCCGTCTCCATTTTTTAAATCGTCCTTGACACATTGATAAATATTTTATTTCGTACCTCACCAGAGTACCAAAAATATTATCAGGTCATATATCGTTAATAGGCGCATCACGAGTTTATCATTGACAACTGCCGATTCAAAAAGTAACTTGTCAAGAACCACGATTATAGGTTCCTCACTGCAATTTTATCTATAAGTCACATAAAAAATTGGGTCGAATAAATGAATGGCAGCGTTTCGATTCCATTCTACAATTTTCTAATCAACACCAGGGTCCTGACACCGTGGGCGCCAAAAATTATTTTAATTTCACATCAGTTTGACAAAGAGGATCCGCAAACACAATAGCCATTTTTTTATATTATTTCTCAATCAATCGTAGATCATTCAAATCTATTGAGAGTATCCACCAGAGATGAGTTGGGAGATTGCTCACCGACAGGATCGCGCGATCGCATCCTGTGCTGCCCTCTTGTTTCGTACGTTAGCTTTCACCGTTTTGCCTCCAAGGGCGGCGCAATCAATTTCTGGTAGGGGTTCGCGCACTCGCGATGGCGGTGCCATCTATTATTCGCCGTTGGCGGCTCACGTATGTACTCGTGATGGTAATACCATGCGGCCAATGTGGCGGTAATAACGCCAAATTCGTGGGCTACACTAGGTTTGTTCGTTTTGTCTACACTTTCGACGAAGTGTACACTTTTTACGAAAAGTCAAACTGTTACGAAAGTCAACTTTTTACGAAAAGTGTACACTTTGGCGTTCGTTTTGACGGAAGTGACGCAGCGCCGCTGTTCGTTTTGCGAGTGAATCTACACCGAGTGTACATACAATTAAATTCAAGTATTTAAGAAAAATAATGAACAGTTACTGCTTGTGATTTTTAAAAGTACTTTTTGTTGGTTCAGTATTCTGTTTTTCTCCAAAACGCCCATGAATCAAGCAATAAACTTGATTTAAAGGCTCCATATTGAAACCAAAATCGAAATAGTAAAAACTTCGATTAGCTGTAAATAGGTACTCCGCAAGATGGAGCCACTTCGAACAAATCACATTAATGCATTTATTGATAAACCATTAAATTAACGGCCGAACGAGATCGTCCGTTTACTATTTACAGATATCGGCACTTTGCATTGAAATATATGTACATACCATATGAGAAAGCATTTATGTCGGTCGGTGTATATCAGTTTAATAAATATGAAGACAAGGAAACTCCATATGCCGTACATTCAACTCCGCCGAGTTATTTGCGAAACACAAAACGCGCCCCATAGCGAGCTTTCCAGTTTTGCATATTCTCCAGACACGATCAAAAGCTCCATAGAGTTATGCAATTCCGGTGATGTAATACCTGAAAGACTTGGCGGTCCAGAATATCCCTTCGTTACGTAAAAGGACATTTGTGTCGTGCTGCGTAAAAAAGATGAGCTACCCGGTGGCTCCATCTGGCGGCGCAGTCTTTAACGATCTCCCCCAAGGCCTCCCAATACACCGCGATACATATACTTAACTTCGTAATTGAACGTCGACTCCGCGTCGTCAAATCGAAAGCCAATTAGATAGCAACTAACAATGCGATTACAAAACGACCGAATCAACGTCACTAAAATGCCCCTCTCGCTTCCATTTTTCTCACGATTTTAGAAGGTACTTCTGGGAAGATATTTCTGGGAGGCGTCTCAATACGTGAATAAAAAATCAATGCTTTTAATGAACATGGACTATTTACATAAACCGACTTGTTTAATTTTACGTTTTTGCTCATTTTTGCTCACCTTGAGCTCTCTGGATATTTTCTAAGTGCGACCTTGATTACTAATTTTTTCCCTCCATTTCAGACAGTTTTTTCTTTTTTTTTTAACGAGCACACATTTATATAATTCGTCCGGAGTAATAAGTTTTTGCTCGTCATGTTTCGTTATATTTCAGTGATGTAGGTTATAAGGGTAATCATTTATTGGACATCCATTATTAATTTATTTCAATTGAATGTATTTTCAAAACTTATGTCATTATTCGCAATAATTGATTATGAAAAACCTTCCTAGAGACTCGGTACTCTTCTTACTGTTTTAAATGTTAATCAGTGACATTAATGATCATGAATATTTCATATAATTAGAATTGCTTAATCATCTTTTTTCCTTAGATGAAGATTTATGTTAAGAGTTATTCAGATGTGAAGAAATGTCAGGGTGAGTCTTCGTAAGGAGACGGCCCTGTCCGTTAGTTCCCCGTTCAGTCGCCAGGGCGAAGCGTGGTGCCACAGTCACGCGAAATCAAGATGTCGGGTGTTATGTTCGAAGATATTTTCAACGTAAAAGACATCGATCCAGAGGGCAAAAAATTCGACCGGGGTAAGTTCCGAAAGAAATATTTATTTCTGTGACGCTGTGAGTTCATTTTTTGATTAAATGAGGCAATTATAGGGAGAACGTTGAACGTTTTGTCGAAACGTTTCCGCATGCCGGTACTCATTGCGGTAGTTGGTAAGCACATGGTCTGACAAACGAAGAGAATTCAGGTTTTCGGTCTGTCCGCTGTCAACTCTGCGGAACGTAACGATTTAATCGTCTAGGGAATGAGTTTTGGACAGTAACAGCTGTGGAAGGTACACCTCTAATCTTGTAGCCGTCAAAATCGCGGGTAACGATTCCGACACGAAATCCCTGGCGGGAAATACGAAGCTCCTACTGAACGTCCAATGCCAAGATCACGGTCAAATACTTCTCACAGAAACTTACGCAAAGAAACGGATATGTCAGTGGTCTCCCTTATCTACAAGAGATACTTGTAAGTAATGCGCAGTATAATTTAGTAATAGTTTGACTTTCGATGAGCTATTAGAAAGAGATTTATTGACAAACCACTAAAACATTTGTTAAGACACTCAGGTTGTATGTTTTGTTTCATACCGTCTTGTTCGTACTTCTCTTAGCGAGAAATACAAGCTGCGTACCAAATGTCGAATACCAAGATTATAACATAGGCTTTTAACAAAGGTAAAATATTTTTCACGTAATTCATTTTGTTGCATAGTAATTTAAGAACCATATTATTAAATAAGTCAGTAACGTCTATTCATGACATATCTAAAGACCATTTTAATGGTAAAACTCGAGTACCGAAGCATGTAAGTACTTCTTAGTGTAAAACATACTTCATGTTCGTCTTTTAAATATCATTTAACTATTCTACATTAAACCAAAATAATAGGAGTCATTGGTAACTCATATCGCTACAATCATGCAGATTCTGGTGGCTTTTCAAAGTTTAACCCCAAGTTCCGATTAGCATCAGAATAGACCTATCGATGAAGCGTAAATCTTTTATTGGCCGATCCGTAAACGAACGTCGGTTATCCTTGGACTTTAGTTAGCAGGATCAGTCGTTAGGTGGCTGGATGACTGGAATCCCGTTTATTTTGGCAAGTCAGCGTTGTTCGTTCCACGTGCTATTTGGAGCCAGCGTTTGACGTTGAAACACGGTTACAAGGAAACCAATTGTTACCCGCTAGTGTGCCGTAGCAACCGGACGGTTTAATAAGACCGCTTAATTCTCCTTTGGAATTAGTCTTAAACGGTTAACCGCGTTAACGCATAAACCGTCACTCCGTACGCCTCGATTCTCGATTATCTGCGCCAATTGGCAATACTAAGGCAACAAACTGCACTCGGTCCGGATTAGTCGGTAAAACAGGGAGCTCTGTCGTTTTAACCAGGATATTTCCGGAATCAGGAGCATTTCCTATAGCGCGCGACCCCCGCCAGAGTTGTCCAATGGCGAAGGCAGCCGTAACGGCGTAAAGGGTTCTCCTCGGAGCTGGAGGGGGGCGGGGAAGCTCCCGCGGCGGTCGATGCAGCGCAGCCCAGAGTCGCAGCGGGCGACATCGCGCCGCGTAATATGACGCGCGGCGGGGCACGGGGAGAGGCCGCCACGGTCAAGGTCAAGCTCGTCGCTCCAAGGTCGCGAGAGATGTCATCTCAGGGGGGAGGCCGCGGCGGCGAGTCGTGGGGTGCCTCGTATGCACCTAGCGATCGCTTCAAGGACGAATTGAGGGCGGGGGGGGGGGAGATGCAACCAGGAGAGCCGCGAGAGAAGAGACACTGCAACTTCGCGGCGTTTCCATTATTCTCCTTCGCGACGGTCCCGCCGCGCGTCTTCGTCGGCCCCTTGTCATCTCTCTTTGGCCCCCGTTCGAGGGCCCCGCCCCTCCCGGGCGCCCGCTCGGCCTCGGCGCTCCTGCAACCCAGAGAGCGCGCGGCCCGCCGCCATTTTGGCTGCTTCGCGGGCCTCTCGGCGGAGGAATCTCGGCAGCCGGTCTTTCGGTTCCCAACTCCCGCGACTCGATAGCCCGCCCGGGTTTATGCGGTATGCAGGTAAGGCCACGTGTAAGTGCACGTCGGTAGATAAGATATCGTCCCAGAACTGCTAATAAATTTCTGGCTGAAAGCCTAAGGAGCGTAAGTCATGTTTGCGTTAAGAGATGCGTGGGATTGAACGGGCTTTCCGGAGTCTGTATGCCTCGGCTGGGAACGTTATTTCGGCCGTTTTGGAATGGTCGGCTTACCGAGCGGACGGCGGAAGGACGTTGGATGGGGGGGCTTTAACTTTCAATGGTTCTCGGGTTTCGGAGCTGTGGAAGTACACTTGTCAGTGGGGTACCTGGAAGAGAATCTATTAATTCCATGAGAGTTCTACTAGGGCCGTGAATCGCGAGACCAGGGACCCGATTCTCCATTTTGTACGATCGACTCTCAAATACGAAATTGCGAATTTAACGATTACGCGACTTCGCAACTGTGCAACATTTATTTCATGCGTGTCTGTTCGCATGAGAGAGAAAAATCAGTATGAACTCGAGTATCGGGTTTTAGGGAGGAAGCGCTCACGAGGATATTGGAATTCGAGGAAGACATCCTGGTGACGTAGGCGGTGATGCCACCTAAATAATGGTTTGCAGGATCGATTGGGAGGCCACACCTCCCTCTTTATGTTTTATCCAATCGCCGTCTGTGGCACTGGAGGAAAGTAGAACACTCGGATTTCAACTTCAGGTGCACCCCGGGTATACGAGGGGAAGGGTGCCCGACATATTTTAAGTGCCCCCTATTGGCAACCCTAATTACGGGCGTGCAACGACACCGAGGAAAATAACTCACCGAAGTCTTTATTATACAGAGTGTAACGGAATTCTTGCCCACGGTGTCGCTATCTTTACTGAAAATGGAGTGACAAAGCCTCCTACAATTTTTTTTTTTTTTCTCTCTACGGTACACAGTTTGCTGGTAATAATTAATCGGAAAACAGACAGCCTGGCTTTGCGGACAAAAGTGTGCGATTTGTACGCGTAGACGTGAAATTTATGGCAGGCCCCTTTGTTGGAACCGTTGACGAATATCCGTGTTCTCTCGAGTAATCGACGCGTATGGTTGGCTATTATTCAATTAATTATTCTTATAGGTAAATCATATCCCAAATCTTTGATGGGACTTTTCGGTTACATTTTTAACGAGGTTTGTGTAAGCCGTGCCTCATGAATTCCGTTACACCATGTATATCTTAAAGACCGCGTCTTTCGTGGTGTATGGACTTGCGGATGACGAATATATTCGGGCACGCAGAGTGGATATTTATGCGCATTACGTGCCACGAGGGAGAGGCGAGATGCTTACATAGGTTCTTTTTTAAGAAGCGTTGCAAAGGGCCCCGGTAATTGCTCGCGTTTCAAGAGGGAGAAAGAGAGAGAGAGAGAGAGAGAAGACGGAGTTTCGGAACACTCGCGGCTGGCCATTAATTCTCTCTTACTACTATATTACTCTTTGCTGGGAACGTTCGACGAGAAATTTGTTAGAACCCGTCTCCTCGGTTTCGTAATTATAGTCCATAGCGTTTGACGGATGCCAAACGAGGCTCTCTGTGCTTCGAGCTCGCGAAAAAAAAAAAAAAGTGACGGAACATCGCGTGTATAATTCGATCTATTTTTAGGACGTTATTTCAAGTCGTAAGAATCTCGCGAAGAAACTAGTCAAGCCGCCGAGACACTAAAAATATCGAATCCTATATCATACATTCTGGGAATATTCTGTTTATCTATCAGAAAAGAAATTAAGCGATATACTAAATGATAATGGCCCTAAATAGGTGCATAAATACTGTGGGGGGAAAAGATAAGCCTTTGCGAGATATCGCACGAACTTATATAACATTACGAATAATTTCGTTCTCCGTCTAAGCATTCCTGGTCAATCCTTTTGAGCGCGGTTTAATATCCGCAAGAAAAGCTAAACATTGAATTCATCCTGTCTCAAGATCGTGGTATCTGTGAAGAAGGGTAATAATTAAAATCAGTGAATTGTGCCCATAATTACGAAAGTGGTCTTAGTCAAAATTAAAAAAAAAAATGAGTTTATCAGTTATTTCACGCCATATTATTTCAAACGAAATTAATTCAATGTAATTTCGAAACAAAAAATATATGACTTAGACCACTTTCATAATTATGGGCACAATTAATCGTAACAATTTTTCATTCACAGGATCGTAGAGCGATTGGATACGTGTCGTATGTGGATCTTGTGTTGGGGATATTCCCGATAGATCCGTATGAGTGATTCTCTTTGTTCGTCGCGGATTTAAATACACATCTCGGTATTACATAAGACCGGGACGGCGAAGCGAGTTCGGAAATCCGAGAGCGATCCCTGAGCGAGTTGTCGGCCACGAAAAGCGTAAAACGGAAAATATATCTGCTCCGGTAGAGGAGAACGACGAAGTGGCCACGTGACTTCCTCGTTACGTATGCGTGGACGAAACATTGTGGCTGAACTTTGAGGTCGGTTTTCAAAGTCGCGTGACTGGGCACCCGGAATCGTATGGACGAATTGGGATAAAACTTTAAGTTACATTTCATTTGAGTAACAACTATTAACGACAGGACTTTTATACGATGGAAAAATTAAATAAGGTCGCTAATTACCGCGACGTTTGAAACTCCACAATGTAAACATGGAGACTATGTGGAAAGTCTCGACACCCATGAAATTTCATTTCTTATAAAGAATTTTTAAAATGTCCGTAATGGAATTTATTAAACGGGTTTCAAGACCCTCCCTTATAGCCGGATAAAATTATTTTCTCATTCGCGATTCAGCATCGTCCGCCGTCTCCGTGCACATGAACGGGTCTATTTCGGACGTGAGCCTCGTCGAGATGCGGCATTACCGACCGAGTAAAGGCGCGACCTTGAGTCGCCACGGGTTAAACATATCATTCCGAGCCCAACTATCGCGAAATGGTACAGGGCAGTCTTACTCTTGTTTATGTCCTATAAATAGCCACGTCATATCCCAATTCCAGAGTCACGAGGGAATCGTGCCCCGAGATCTCAGACTTCGGTCAGATCTGATTCGGTCGTTATTAACCGAAGAATTTAGCCAAATCAACCAACTATTCGGTAGTCCAAATAATGGCCATAAGGTCGAATCAATAAGAATCGAATACATTCGAGGAAACATTTTTCTGCGTGTCCTCGTCCATCTCGCAATTTTTGCTATTTTTCTATTTTTTTTTTCCTCCGTAATCGAGACCTCATCGAATCGCCGCGATCCATTCAACCTCAGGATCCAGATAACGTTTCCTGTATCGCGCGATCCAAGACACATTATCGTTCACTGTTTACGTCCGATCGTATCGCTTTTCCGAACGCTATCGGCTTTATTCACACTCGGCGAGTCTGACCGGCGCGAGTTACGTAGCTACGCGGAGGGAGAGAGACGCGCGTCGACAAGAGGAGGTAGATAGGAGTTATCGAGGCGAATAGGCGAGCGCGAGGCCTGGCACGTGTCGCTCCGAATGGGCTTCGGAAGTCTCGTCGCATCGGTCGGTATTCTCGCGGTCGCCATATCGGTGAAGGTCACTGCGGCGTTTTCAAAACTTCTACGCCCCCGCCTCGCGGATATGTCCGTACGAGCGCACAATCGAGTATCTGTGGTGTGTGCCGACCGAGTTCTCGGTCTCTTGGCTCTCTCTCCGACCTAAAGTCGATTCAGAGGCAGCCTCGAGGGTCTTCCCAAACCAAGACGACCGAATTTTGGCGCTCGATGGTCGATAAAATAATGAAAAAAAAATTTGTGCGTATCGCCGAGGCTCTCTTTTCGACCAAAAGTCGATTCAAAGGCAGCCTCGAGGATCTTCTCAAACCAAGACGACCGAATTTTTGCGATACATAGTCGATAAAATAATAAAAAAGAAATCTGTGCGTACCGTCGAGGCTCTCTCTCCGACCTAAAGTCGATTCAGAGGCAGCCTCGAGGGTCTTCCCAAACCAAGACGACCGAATTTTGGCGCTCGATGGTCGATAAAATAATGAAAAAAAAATTTGTGCGTATCGCCGAGGCTCTCTTTTCGACCAAAAGTCGATTCAAAGGCAGCCTCGAGGGTCTTCCCAAACCAAGACGACCGAATTTTGGCGCCCGATGGTCGATAAAATAATAAAAAATAAATCAGTGCGTACCACCGAGGCTCTCTTCCGACCAAAAGTCGATTCAAAGACAGCCTCGAGGATCTTCACAAACCAAGACGACCTAATTTTGGCGCTCGATAGCCGATAGATTAATAAAAAATAACAATGAAATCCGTGCATACCGCCATACGTCCAAAGTAAAATTTCTAGGTTTAGTAGAATGTTGATTATTCTTGATGTCTTTTTTTTTCCTTTTCTGAAATTCCCTAACACGTGACGATTGTTCTGGACGTACCTAAGAATGCCAATGTACGAAGAGAAGGATAAATAGTAATGACAAAAAATACAACAAAAACATTTATGCAAATCGTATCGATTCTAATGCGGAAAGACGAGTGTAAATAGTAATTATTGGCTGGTACCAATGATAGTAAGCGGCGATTTCAATGCTAATTTCGCCAAGTCGGAAACATAGCCGCTGATTTGCCTTTTTTCGATAAGTTGAAATTAAATATTATTAATGGAAATCGTTTATGCAAAGAGGGTCGATACTAACGCCCAAGAAGAACGTAGATCGTAATTGATTGGTTAAAAAAACTATTTCAAAAAAGACGCCACTGCAGATTTTTAAACATTTATTCCTCGGAACTAACGTTAACGATCTAACGTTGCTGCGTGCAACGTTTCATGGTCACTTTGATATCATTTTCGAATGTTCATTTTTATTCGCGTTTAAGGCTGATAACGGTCAACCCGCTATGTCACGTCGAAGGCCTTTGGGGGTGAATAATTAGTGTACCCACTACGATAATAAAGATATTAGAGTATGTAAAAAATGATAGGATAGTTCATACCCAGGAAGTTTGACGGCGAGCAAAGTATAACCAGATTACGCAGACGAACTATCCTCTCCTTTTTCTTAATTTCCCCCCGAACGAAAGGGAAAGATCTGGATGTTCATTAACGCGCGAAGAAAGGAACAACATGGCGTCACTTGAATAAATTTAAGGCAACCGAATTTTTTTCTTTTCCCTGAATAGATAATCCGAGAGATAATCAGCTGATCTGCATAACGGGCATATGCTTCGCGCTGAAAGCTGTGAAACTGTTCTGAACGTATTTTTTTTTTTTTAACCGTCGCAGGTCGGTTATGATTATTTCAAGATTACGGCAGCAACGAAGACCGCGCGAACGCGAAAATCGTTTTTCACATTCCGCATTAAGCTCCGTATACCATCGACATCGAGTCCTTCGGGACTCGGGTAAAAAAAGGGAGTTTAATGAGCGTCCAATCGGGGGAATTTGATCGATGTCCGTGCGTCACGTAACGTATAGATTACGGCCCTTCGCGAAATGCACGAGAAAGGACGATGACAGGACGAACGGGTTAGAGGGGGCAAGAGAGAGAGGGAGGATGCTCCGCTCGATCGATGGCGGACAACGTGCATTATCCGTTTAATCTGATAAATGACGTCCCAACTAATCAGGGACGTTGCTGCGCCACGATGCCAGTCACGAATTAACCTGCCGTCGCTCACCACCCACCGAGCTAAATTTCAGCTAAATTCTGAGCGACTTCTACGTCTAATGGAATTCGCTCGGGGGAGAAACTTCGAGATTTTACACCTTTCCTGGATGCTTTTGCTCGTTTTTCCGTTTCAGTTCGAGGCCGGTTTAAAAGTCGTCCTTACGAGGAGGATGGGGAAATTAGGACATGCGCTGGAAAGAAAAAGACCCTTCGGTTCGACTGCATGCTTTTAGCTGTAATAAATTGAATGACAAAGAGTCCTCTATCGGGGGGATTGATTTATTTAGGTTAAGAGAGTTTTTCTGCCCTACAGGTCGCACGGATTCTGCGGTAATGTTTCGTCTCGGACGGAGGCTGTTGCACTAAAAGGGTCATTCTATATATATTATAAAAAATATTTATAAAACATTTCTCCAAACTGTTTGCACCGGATCATTTGAAACTTCAGTCCGCGATTATGGAGGCGGTGCACGTGAAATTTCATTGAAAAAAATGAAAAATAAAAAAAGTAGTCCGGTCTGGGATAAATACGATTCTTTATTAAAATTTCACAATCATCGGGTTTCTTCTTAGAGCGTCCATGATCACGTGGTAAATTTTCAAATGACCCGGGGCATCCAGTTTGAAGTTTAATAAATATTTGGACTTTCGATATGTATAGAATGGTCCTTTCGTATCACCTTAAATCCTGATATATCAAGAGGCATATCTTCTCGCGGCCGTTCCTTCGGATCTCGCCCAGATGTTTTGCACATCTCGGATCCCGTGGCGAGTAGCGTGACGCCGACTGGAAGAGGAGGCGGCCCCGACAGGAGGGACGCTCGCGGTTTCGCCGGGCCGGTGCGGGGGTGGGGCCGGGGACGGGTCCCGGCGGGCGGAGAGGGGGCTCGCCGGCTGGTTTCCGCGAGGCTCGCGTCGACAGTTTAGCGTTCGTGTTGCTAGGCGCGAGGGACACTGTCAGTGCCAAGGCAGCGCGGCTGGCCGGCTTCGTCGCCCGCGCTCGGCGGCAGTCGGCGACCAATCGGCTGCGCGCCTAACTGCTCGCGCGCGCGGCTCGCGTATGCGGGTACCGGCGCGCGCCCGCCGCCGAGCCGACCTCCACCTTGAGTTACCCGGCGACCTAACCTAGAACTCGGCGAGCCTTGGCCGGGGACCCTGCGGAGGCTGCGGTCTCGCGCGGACCCTTCGGGCCCGGCAGAACGAGGCGGAGGGGCGCGACGGAGCGGGCTCGGAAGTAAAATCCGCGATTCGGGAGGAAAACCGGAGGGAAGGTTCTCGAAGCGAGCGCGCGAGTGCGAGTGCGCGGGAAGCCGGGAACTTTCGGCGGGAAGCCGCGACATGGCGCCGCCCGGCACCGGCCCACTGGTGGACCTGGAACCCACGATTCGGCGCAGGTACATATATATATATATATATTTCCGGCTACGTATCTACTTATATACATTGGAAATCCCTGTTGCGAGGTGGCCCTCTCGAAGCGTCTCTCTCGAGACGTTTCGAGAAGATATACCGGCTAGGTCTCGAGGGTGGCGCGACGATCTGCACCTGCTCGGGGGAATTGTGGCTCTCGTGTATTACGTGCCTCCCTTCGGGGTGTCTGCCTTGAAGCCTTGGCAACAGGAACGTCGGCAGTTTTCGCCTAATCTTTTCCGCGACGGTATTCAGATCTCATTGGTATCCCGCGGATTCGTATATTGCGAACATTTCGATCCCGTTTGCGAGGTTAGAAGTCCAGTATAGACCCTTCAGCCTGATTAACGGTATCTGCGCACTTTTCGGGATTAATTTCCCTCTAGAGGGCTGCAAGTGGCGTCGCGGTCGGCGCCTTTACGCCTGCGTCGCGGTGACCCAGAGCGGCGGCGTAGAAGCTGACCGAAAATGCGCAGTTGGCTCTTTTCCTGGTTAAGGTCGAAGCGCACGTACCCGGACCCTAACGGCCCGGAAACAATGCCCAGGGAACGTTGTACGTGGTTTCACGCGAGACGGCGCACACTTGTCGGTCAGGATTGTCCCTCGACCGGTAAATTGATCGCAGAACCATTTATCGGCAGAAATTCGGAGGCCGGCCAAGCGCGCATTTCACCGCCCTCCGGTCTATGCGGTTATATTTCCCCAGCATTTCGACGCCCTTCCCTAATCGATATTTTTCAAACATCGAACGCGCGAATTTTCAACATTCAAATCAGTAGAAATTATACGTCACGTTGAATTTATCTCTATCACCCTTTAGACTCTTAAATCGAGCGCCTTCATATCAAAAAGGATCGAATATGAGATTTTTTATAATTTAAATCTGTATTCACACATTAAATTTCCTCCTTTGTCGCATGTTTGGTCAATCCGGAGCTTTGTCGGTGAAAGTAGTCACCTCACCTTCGCATTCCAGGGCTAAATTTTTGTTTTGTTTTTTTTTTTCCCCAACGACGCGTGCTCCAAACTTTTGCAAAAACAATCCGGCCCGATTCCAGCCGAAGTGCGCTTATCCGATCCTGGATTTTTTTCCGGGGCGGGTAAGTGTGCTTCGGCCTTTGTACGTGGACGATGACGCTGGGTCAGAGAGGGGAGGAAATCCGGAAAGAGATTTTCTCCGAGCCGGGAAAGCGCTGCGACTTCGATCGACGTTTTCCCCTGCAGCTCCCGGCCTAATTGAAATATTTTCTCATCCGATTTGAATCCGATTGGGATGTTTTTCTTCCCTCGTTTTCTCGGCTACTCTCCTCTGTAGCCTTAACCGCTATAATGTTTCTCGGTAATCGCTCGTTACACGACGGGGGACTTCTTTACGCGTAAGGAAATCCTCTGGGGCGAAAACGTAAGAAATACGTCGCGACAACTGACGAGAAATAATGTGTAACGTTTATGCGCGGCACGGTTATTCAGTTTGACCGATATTTAGTGTCTAGCCAACTGAAATGTCCGATTACGTTGGGAGGAATCGTTTCGCCCATGACTAATTGCAGTCAAGAGCTTATCGCGGACTCCTCCGTGGAGTATTTATTTCCTGATCCACATTAAAAACGTGGACGTTACGTTCTCGTTCGCGCGACGAACTGCACGGTGACTGTTACGCATTCGTGTTGTTATTTTTCCTTAATCTTATTTCCTTACGATAATTTGACACGGATACTGTTGTTGATTCTGAGGACGGGGTTTACCAGTCGGCCGAAACCCGTTAAAGGCAATCTGCGGAATGTTTTGAAAGGAATATAACTGACATTTCAACCGATTTGAAAAAAAAAAAAAAGGAGTTTCTCAATTCGACCTATATATACATATATATTCTTTTAGCACGACCGCTTTTATTTTATGCAATCAAGATTTTTAAATCTCAGCGAAAGGAGTGACAACTAGTTTTATAAATATTTATGCGTTTTATATATAGAAGACCCTTTCATATCATCTTAAGGCGATTTTTGGGGGGACGAGTGTCGATGGCTAAATACTTGGAGCGTAGCCGACTAATTTGCCGGGTTAAATATTGATCCCGGATGGTAGCCGCTCGGCCGCCAGGGGGCGATCTCCCATAACGGAGGGGAATTCGCGCGCCGCGGCGGCCCCGGGTTGCCCGTAACCTTGAGCGAGCCCGGAATGACTAGCGGCGCATGCGCGCGGCCGCCCTCTCGCGGCCGTGGCGTACATTATCGAGAGGAGAGGAGAACGCGCAGTTTTGCCCTTTCCTCCGCGCCACTTGGCGGGCCGGGCGACCATCTTGGAACCTTTGCTCTCTATCTCTCTCTCTCTCTTCCTCTCTCCGCCGAGGCGAACGGGGGCCACCCCTGCGCAACACGCACGATTGATTTCGCCGGAGCACCGCCGCGCCCCACGTGGCGGGCTCTCTAACCTCGAACTTCGCCTACTGCGATTTATTCCGCACGCGTACTGATCAGATTTAAGAACCTCTAGGATATACACCTTATCCCGAATTGAATAACGGAGAGGGAAACCGTGTTTTCACCCACGGCGAGATGCGCCTAGGGAATTATCATCTACACGTGGGAATAATTGTAAAGGAATCGTATTTATTTATCGTATACACGTGGGAATAATTGTAAAGGAATTAACGCTGCGGATGTTTTTTTTTTTTTTTTTTAATAACTGTACAGGCTCGAATGCAGGTTATGTCCGAGGAAAGTTACAGGGGGGGAATTTTTAATTTATGATAAGGTGGATTGATAAAGGGAGGGTATTGGAAATGGCTACGGACGACGCGGCACGTACGTTTTAATGAAGTCTGTCCCAGAAGTAATGGAATTCTAATTTCGTCGAGGGAAATGTATACAGGTCTTTGGCTGTCGATATACGGTGACCGAAGAAACTGCGGTTAATCGATTGGAGGGCTATATCGCGACGCTGTCTGGATATATATTTCGGTTCGCGGGTAAAATCGATGATACGTATTGCCTTTCTTTTCTTCTGTTAACGTTAATTCTTTTTATTAAACCGCGGAGTTGTTTAATCCGAACGGAGTACAGTTTTTACCTATTTACGGAATTGACTCTAAGTACCGGAATAAATTGTTTCCCCAGAGTTATTACGTCGCACGTGGGGAAAACGCACCGCAATGCGTTTGCGTCGCGTCGCGCGACGCAATAGAACGGCACGCATGCGTCGTGCGGTACTTTCGCGGAAACTTGAACGCTGATAAGAGTAATAAATGCCAACTTTCCTTTAACTGCGGCAAGAGCACGATAAAAACTCATCTGCTTCGCAGTAATTCTTCGAGGGCGCATTACCATGTACGAGGAGACACTCCGGTCACGCGTGTACCATTTAATTACTCGCAATGTCGAAATGGCAACTGTGCAATTAAAACTAATCATCGATCACTAGTTTTGTAGAATCCATTGAATTGCTCGCAATGTCGAAATGGCAACCGAGCAATTAAAACTAATCATCGATCGCTAGCTTTGTAGAATCTCCGAACGGGATATATGATCTCTTGGAATAGGATTAATTCTCAAGAGATATTCGTCATTCTTTTAACACTTTTTATTAGATAGCCTTCCGCGGGATGTCGGATATGCAATTTCCCCGCAAACAATCGGGACACACAACGATTAAGAATAAATTGGACCTCTGGGAGGACGCGGAATATCGGTGCGGAATTGCATTCCACGTTATCAGGTCGGAGCCAGTGCTTGGGGATCGAGGCGAATATCGGACATTGGCCAGACCCTGATTAGTGATTTCGAGCGAGAGGTCCGTCCGCGGCCCTTGCCCGCCGTCAAAGAGGGAGACCCTGGGTGTCGATTGTCACAGAGCCTTCCAATAATCCCGGCAAGCCGATAAATTGCCATCGGGGACTCGATTCGTCTTCTTGTGGCGAATGCCCGTCGATTCGGTCGCTGGGGGCCCTCTCTTCGAGGCTTCGGACGAGAGTCCTCCGAGCGAGGCCTTTTTTTTTTTAATTTTTTTTAAGGCCTGAGGCGGGAGTCCTTCGAGCGAGGCCCTCTTTTCGGAGCCTGAGACACGAGAGTCCTCCGAGGCAAGGCCCCTCTTTTTTAGGCCCGAGGAGGCGAGCCTTGTCAATTAACGGTCCTAGTGAATGCCAAACAGGCGCAGTCGCTGACACGGACCCGAAGGTCGCACATCGAAGAGGGCTTCCGAGGGAGATATTCCCTCCTCTCCTGGGAATGACAGCGATACGGAAGATCCGGACTGCCTCGAGATGTACACGCTCCGTCCGCGTGTTGGTCAGGGCCAAGTTTGACGGCCGCGGGCTCCTCGACGGTAGTTAGGTTGGCGGACGAAAAAAAGAAAAAAAAAAAAAAGAAAGAAATGGAAAGAAGGAAAGACAAATAAATATGCGCGAGCGGGCAAGACCAGGCCGGCTCAATGCGAGCCTTTGTCGATTCGAGGATACCCTTGAATTGATTCTTCCAGAGCTTCTCAGATCTTCACGCCTAACGCCTGATCTATTGAGAAGAATCTCTTCGCGTGTTGCGTGTTTTAGAGTGAATTATTCATAACTTCTTGGTGGAGCGTTTAAAACAAAAATATAGGACGGCGTACCCACGGATTTTGCGAGGGACACGCGGGTGTCGATCACGCTCGGGATTGCGCCTAATTGTCATTTACTTGGAATTCGAACTGGGGATTGTTGGGCCTCTGAAAAAAAATTCCTATTGAGCTCTTCGGTGGTTCAGAGGTTCGGTATCTCGAGTGATGTCACCTCGCGGGGAAAATTTAATACTGGGGGATTAGTTCAGCCGAATTTCTGTGGGTTGCGATCTGGCAGTAGGTAAGCCGTTGAGTAAGCAGACAACCTTCAATCGGGTCCGACCGACGATGTTCTTTGTCCACTCGAACGTCTTTCGGCCGATTGAACGTTCGACACATTTATACGACCGACATTTTTATCATCAATATTAGATAACATGTTACATAATTATTTTTCAAAAATCCAGACTCTTATGAACGAACTTTGGACTACGGTAATTGAAATCAGTGCCCCCCCGTGTATGTGTAATAAAATATTTAATTGCCTTGACGAACGAAGTGCACGTATTGTATATAAAATTCGGTCGTTAATATTTCGTTTTGTATATAAAATCAAATGATCTCATTGGTTGGACGGTTTGTTTCGCTTTCAGTGGCCTCAAGTTAACGAGATAAGAGGTATCTGCCGCGATTATTAGCCAACGTGTTTCGCATACCCGAGGAATTTCTGCGAATCTCCTGGACAGCAAAGGAACGTCAAAGTGATATATACGGATTACGGCACATTCGCGAGTCATCTAGATCTCGTGCGAATACGTTGTCGCAAAAAGCCGTGCGCCTTCGAAATAAGAATATCGAGCTTGCCCGTCACTCGGTAAAATTCTATTAACCCGAGGATTATAAAGGCGGCGCCAAAAGTGGGTGCGGACCCGACCAGTAGTTACACCTTGACGTCGATCAGACAGGGTGACTGGAACACGCCCAAATCTGACGTCATTGCAACGAATTTCTCACGTTAAGCGAGAATGAATCACAATTGTCTACGTTCACTTAGGGATAGAAATTAAATTTCAACCCGAGAAAAAATAGTGTCACCATGTGTATATATATATAGAAAAAAGAAAAAAATAAGCCATCGTATATAAAGAGAAATTCGCTTTCCAATGCGACGCATAAAGTCAGCTTGTCCCGAGCGATTACCAGACAAGAAGCTCCTTCCTTCTAGGCGCTTTCTTGTACTCAGACGTTTCTCCATTTTTCATGCGACGTTCCTCTCGGTACCTGGAAAAATTCATTCCGGAGAAGAGGGCCCGGTTACGTTCATCTTCCTTGGAGCTAGATCGTAACAAAAGGGGGAGGGCCACGGCGGCATACTTTGGCCGCGGGGTTTTAACTTTGCATTTTTCTTACCCCCGCGCGACTCGATTCGGGATAGACCATTCGCTCGCGAAAGGGCCGAGGAGAGAGAGAGAGAGAGAGAGTCGGTCGGTTTCGGTTAAACTCGTTTTGGTGCGAACGGCAGTCGGTCGGGGCTCGTTAAGGAGCCCGGTCTTCATCGATTTTGCTGCAGTCGACCTTGAAAGCGGTCCCGCACGTGTTCTCGAACGCGGGGGGAAGGGGGAGGCGGGAGGCGGGGGGCGGAGAAGGCAGGACGGCGCAAGGGAGCGAGCGAAATAGAAAGAGAGAGAGGGAGGATACGCGCGCGCGCGGGAGCGAGGGAGAGAGAGAGCCTTCCGGGGACGAGGCTCGATCGAACCCGAAACGGTCAACCTTGAGAGCAGCTGACTCTCGTACGCGCTCCGGCGGTCCTGATAACCCATTCCTAGATATCTCCCCTCATTTCCCGACGGAAAGAAAAGAATGTTGTCCGAAAGGGATCGTTCGGCCTTCCCGACGTTAAGAGAGAGAACCCGAGGAAAACGTTTGTCTCCTCTGCCCTTTGGCGAAGGTTATTCCGTAAGGTATTCGGGACGCGGGGAATGAGCCCGGTCTCGGTCCCCGTTTAAAACCGCTTATCATAGGAATAATGGGGCAAGGTAACACCCCACGAGCCGGTGGATCGCCGTAATTCCGGCTTAATTCCCGTCGGCGGATGATCGACATTTTCGCCCCTCGTGGACGGAGCTTAAGCCTCCGCCCGCCCGGCCGGCCGGAGACGCGCATGCGCGGGCCTCGCAAAGGCCGCGGGTAGCGAGCGAGAGAGAGCGAGAGAGAGGAGGCGACGTGGCGAGCGGGCGCGCGAGGGAGACGAAGCGACCGGGGGGAGCGCTGGAGGGGAATTCGTCACTGGAGGATGGCACCCCGCCTGCCGCCTCCCCTCCCGGCGCCCGCGCTCGGGCGCTCTTTTGAAGGTCAAGGTTTCCCGCCCCTCCACCGGCGCTCGTCTGGCCCGAACGCGCGTTGGAAGGCGGGTGGGTGGCACAGGTGCGGGGGTGGCGGCCCCGCAAAGGGCGCACGGGGGTGCCAGGGGGTGGCGAGCCCGGTGCCCAGTATTTATAGCCCCGGTGGAGGCGGTCGATACCCGGATAGCGTCACTGCGCAGTTGAGAAGCCCTCGCAACGCACGCCCTCCGACCTCTCCCTCCCGAGAGGAGCCGTCGACGGTGCTCTCTCCCTGGGTACACCCCCTGCCCGGTACTCGGATATTTCCGAAAAAAAAAAAAAAAAGAGGGAGTAAAAAAAATAGTCGACCCCGCGAGTACTCGGCGATTCCCGGGGACGGACCTTCCCCCGCCGACCCTCACCGGCCTTTCCGCGGTTTCAAGGTCATCGGGGAAACTGCCACATGCCCGGGGGGGAGGGGCTCATTTTCCAGCGGAATTGGGGGAACCGGGCGAAACTATGTGGAGTCACTCTTTGAGAGGATATTTCGTGGCGCCACTTTTTTGGGGGGGAAATTATAGCTCGATGGATGTGAACGGTGCCACGGTACATATTTTCGGCCGGGCTGGAAAAAGGCGGATGAGGTTGCGAGGCGAGAATTTAACGAGCACCGAGGTTTCACCCCTTCCCGATGGTTCCACCTTTCAGGGTCAAAGCGAGATCTCTCGGAGGAGATAAGCGGATATCTCGAGAAAACCGTATTGCCCGGGGAAACCGAACGCTTAGATATGGTCTCGTATATCGAATCTTGCCTCGTTCCATTTTCAATGGAATTTAAAAATATGCCCAGTCGGGGGCGGCATCGCGAAAATGCCGGATCGATGCATGAATGCGCGCAAAATCCCGGGGGTTTCGCCCTTCGGCAGCTCCTCAAGGTCACCGCGGAAAATTCCTCCGGGAAGGAAAACCGGGCACCAATGCTCTCCCCGCAGAGAGAGTTCAGGTCTCTGCGAGTCATTCCGCGCGGTTCTGGAAAAAGTAGTCGCAAATGATAAACCATATGGACCATTAGTATAGAGATTAGTACGGAGCCGCCGCCGGGTACTTGCTCCAGTTTCTCGGAGCGTCGCGGGACCAGGAGAGGAGAGAGAGTTACACGTGCACCCTGAAATCGGTCCTCGCGCGTTGCCATGAAAAGAAAGAAAAAAAAAAAAAAAAAGAAACGCGAGGGCGCTCTCGGCGAGGTCTCGAAAAGGCCCGGGGGGTGGGCGCCGCGATCGGCGCGTCAGCTCTCGAGGGGCAATGAAAAGCGAGAGGGGCGAGGCGGGGCCTCGGGAGGGGTAAAACCACCCGGAGCGGGAAGGATCCTTTCCCTGGCGCCGGGGGGTGAGGCGCCCCGACGTATAGGAGCAGTGTATATATTCCTCTCGCGCGCGGGTCGGCGGAGGGGACGTGGGTGCGGACCTGCGCCGCCCCTCCTGGCGGGGGTAAGTGCATTACCATCCCTTTCGGGACGCTTCCGCGCATCGCGGCCGCGGCCATCCCTCTCCAGGGGGAGGCTGGTGGGGGGAGGTCCGCGGGAGCGCCAGGATCCCCGCGATCGGACGAGGACGGCAAACCAGCACCGACTGTACAGGCCGCGGCATCGCAGCTCTTCTCGCGAGGCGGAGGGACCAGCTGGCCCGAGACCGAGTCAGCCCGAACCAGCTGGAGCCAGCTGGAGAGTCGCGAGGACCCCGCGGTGTCCGACGACGGCCAACTGACTGGCCCGGGCAGGTGGAGGGACGCGGACTGGGAGCGCCTGGGAGCGGCTGGAGTCCTTCCTAGTCAGCTGGCCGGGAGTCGCGGAATGGCCCGGGTGGCCGCGCCACCGTCGACCCGCTTCTTCCCCGTGGATTCACTGGGAAAACTCCCGTGCCCGGGGAAACCGGTTGACCCGACTCGGCTCCTTTTGGACGGCGATTTACGGTTTGTTATCGGCCCGCTATTCCGCCGGGACTGCGGGGACAGGGACGTCGACACGTTTGCGTGAGTAGAATGCTCGAGAATGGCTGGTTCCGATGAGTTTCACGCTCCTTTTGGTTTTTTTTCTTTTTCTTTTTCTTTTTTTTTCTTTTCTTTTCCTCCGAGTTCTTTTCGCTTGTTTCTCTTTTTCGTCGCGCCGCCTTATTCCATGGTAATACGGTGAATGGATTTTTTTTCCTCCCGTTTGGAGTCCTTCGCCGTTTCTGCGCATCAATTGGACTGGCAGACTCGCGCGGACGATGTACGCGTCGGGCCGCCCTTGACGGCGAATTGGGTGGAGGGAGAAAAAATTCAGAAGGTGGCGGAACGTCGGCGTAATTGCCTACAAGTGGGCATTTATAAATCCAGCTGCTCCGCTCGGTTAATTAGGGCGGCTCGCATCGTAGCAGGACCGGACTTAGATGTCCCTTGTTAGGGTTTGGGAGGTAAGCAGGGCCCTGTTTGTTCCCGTATCAAAATTCGGATTACCGATGAGAGCGAATCCGTCACGACGGGGCGAGTTCGATTGGGACGCCGCGGAGGCCCAAGTTCACCGTCCAAGTCTATTAATAAAGGTTATTTGAAATTCATCCAGAAATCCGCTCGCTTCCGGGTGCGCGGTATTAATAAAGGCCAGGAACGCCGCCGATCTCGAACTCGGAATTGATCGTGGCGAAGTTTTGGCACTCTGGCGCCTGAAGTTCGTTTTTACATTCTCCACGTGGCGCCTTCCCCCTTTCGACGCGAGAGAGATAATTCGGACGAGGAAGTTCAACCCCCCACCGTTTGCTCTTTTTTATTCGCCCGATAGAGATTCGCCGGGAAACGGGGCCCCGAAATTGCTCGTTGCGACGAATCGGGCCTGCCCGAAAATACACCGGAAATTGCGTTTCTGCTCTTCTGCCGAACCTCGCCCCTCTTTGTTGCGTCGCGGCCTTTTGTCTTGCGTCGCGACGCCGGGCGGGGCTACGTGTACGCGTCTCCCGTGTCAAGCGGCAAAAGCGAAAGCCGCGACGCAAGGTTAACCGCTGAACTTCGCCGTTTTCTGTCTCTTTGAGGACGGCCTCGTTGACCTCCCGGTTTAAATCCACACTCGAAAGGAAAGGAAAGATGTCTCCTTCTCTCTTACCCTTCTCGGGGATTACTCGGATCGTGGATAACGGGGCGCTCCCACCGTCGGGAGCTCCAAAGGAAACGTGACTCTGGAGTAATGTTAAAACTGAGATTTATTACACGTAATGTTAAAAGAAGGTTAATCACGAAAAAAATAAATATTAAGAGAGAAGTTAATTACAACGCGGCGAAAATGTTTCTTCCTTCGAGCGGCTCCCTTTTGTGGTCCTGAGTCACGGTCGAGTTTCGCACCAAATGCGTGTATAAATGCTTTTGCGGGAAGTTAAATTCTTTAGAGTTGAATTCGGTATGGCAATTGACTTTTTCAACATTTTGATTTGTCAGGACATATTAATTAATTCACGCATAGGACAATTATTGAACGGTAGCTTTGATAGTTACCGCAATTGCTTTTGTTTTATTAGGAGGATGCTAGGATGTTCTGATTTTCAGAATCCATTGTTTGTCTTTTAATAACTTCGATTAGCGTTTTCTTTCGCTCACCCCTGAGTGAATCATTGATTTTTTTTTTTTATAGCGAAATTGTCATAATTTTGATATTTTTAGACTATTTCAAGAAGAACACGAGGCTTTGCAACAACCTCTTTTTTTTCGCCGCAGATGTTACATTAATCCTTTGTTTTAAAATTGCGTTAAAATTATTTTCGGCAATGCGAAGGCAAGACGGTTTTTCTTGTTTTCGAAAATAGGACCCGACGGTCTCGATAATCTCGAAATTTGTGTCCCCTGAACAATGGGAGGTTTTCGTTATCCTTTTTCGATTCTCGGAAAGTCGGTCCCTATTCAATCCCTCTCCGAGCACAATTTGCAAACGGGACCAAGAACCTTTCCCTACTTTCTTCTCGTTTTGCGTAATTATCTCGTTTTACCGAGAATGCCCAATTTGCCATTTCCGTGGCACAAAAGCTCAAGAAATGACGCTTCAGTCCCGGGCATAAGATTCACGCAGTCCCCCGCCATTATTTAAAATTACCTCGTCGAAAGGATCGAATTCAATCTCGAAGACAACTTCATCTGCCCCCTATCTGGATATATCTTCAAGGTCTCGCTACCTTTCTATTGCCACCCTTTTGTTCCGCAAAAGAAATCAATCCAAAGTACTAGTACCTTGAGTTTAAGATACAGTCCATCTCCCTGAATTTAATCCCAATGTCTGATAAATCTACAGAAATTGATATCAACTCAACAGTCCATTTAAATTATGTCCCTGTTTTCCAGGAGAGATCTAAACTTCGCTTGAATGAAAGGGCACACCTCCATCCATCGTGTGTATCTCTCCGTTCCTTTGCGTATTACCTTTTTCTTTAGTGAAGTTTCAAGTCTCGCCCGCAAACTCGATATATCGTTCCTCGCGGGCGAACAATCGCGATCCCTTCTATACCGGCTCGCTCGAAAATTCGCTCTCGTTCGCTTTTCGCGCCTCGCTAGTGTCGGTGGCGTTAAATAAGCGCACCTTTTATTCGCCCCGGCAGGTGTATCGATTGGGTTATTCGTCGGTCAGCCATGGGTCCTTTGTGTGGGTGAGGCTTTACGCGTGTCCGCTGCGACGGTGGCGATAAATTCGTGTCGCGAATCGGAGCCATTGGTCGCCGGTGACGTCAGCCGGAATCGCGAAGAGTGTCTGGGGAAGAAAAAAAAAAAAAACGAAGAAGAAGTATACAGAGATAGAGACATATTTCGCGCGTACATATGTACGGGCGTTACACATGGGTGTATTTTTTCCCCTCATTTACCAACCGACTCGTACACAATGAGTCATCCTTTAAGTCATGCCTAACGTTTTCGCGTTTCTTTGTTGGCAGTGAGCCGGCTGCACTGCGAATCGGAGTCCTTCAAGATGGACCTCATCCTGGACATCAACTCTTGGCTGTACCCGATGGAATTGGGTGAGTATTTTTAAGGGGAAAAGAAATATGACACGAGGGGAAATAAAAAATATACTCGCTAGTAATTGTCCATTCTGAACGGCTCTCCGTCGCGACCTTGGAAGCGCGCTGCACCTCGGAATTTTAAATTCGGATAACGTTACTTCTGCTTCCGTCAGATATTCCCCAATAATTGCGTGCATGCCTACTGGGAGTTGAATAGGAATTAATTTAATGAGCTCGGGGTCGTACGTAATGGCAGATGGTACACGGTGTATATGCGTTAAAACCTTCGTTAATCCACTTACCATGTCCCGGTGTTGAACGACTTTTCTCAGTCGTTTGGAATAATCGGGGGTTACATTGAACGTGCCCGATAATTCGACAATTTGAACGGTAATTGGGCCGTACTTTTATATCGTAGAAACGATTAAACTTTATCAGCCATCGGGTATATCTGTGGTTATAATTCGCTTCTTTTTACAAGGTAGGGATAAAATGGTACTATCTTGCCGCGTTCTTCTCGCTTCGTTGGATGCAGAAATATTTATCAAGTTGCCCCCAGCTTTGGTTAAGGGTCCTTTCGATATTTCTTATTTTTTACCTTCTGCCTATAATTCCATCGACATATATCCTGGTTTACGTGTGCGACGCTTACGCAACCGGGGCCCGGAATCTGACCTCTTCGGGGGTCTTGTGCCTTTTTGTTCCCAGTCATTAGCAGCTGGGCCGTAACCTGCGAAACTGGGTCAGTCACTTCGGATGCGGAGAAACTCCTTACCAGATTTCTGCCTTCTTTTCCTTTCCTTCTTCGGTGGAATTCTGCGAATAATTCGTCGTTCTAGTACAACGGTTACGCGCTAAACGCATAGTAATACGTCCGGAAAACACAACTACACCCTCTCACCCGTGTATCCTAAATTTTGTACTCAATCGCATACTTCTTTTTTTTTTACCGATTTTTATTGCCCCGAAGGACGCGGATTGTTCTTTCGTTACGACGCTGGTTTGACGCGAAACCAAGATGGCCGTTCCTCCGGATAACTGGTCGCGAGGATTCGCGATGGGATAGCGTTGCGCAATACTGGAAACGTATCGGCAGCTATTATAACATCGTGGACGCACGCCGAGGGAGAGAAAAAAAAAATGATAAGACGGAAACAGTCGGGGCAGCAATTTTAACGCTCATTCCCGGGCTGCGTCGCGGAATGGTAAAGAGTGCACCGTGGAAGTCGCGGCCGACTACAAAGCGAGTTTGTTTACGTTAGGTGTATCTCGATTTGCGTCCACGGTATTAAAATAACCCCGGAGGTCGATAAGGCTTTAGCTCGGCCTTGCGCGCCCGTTCGACGGCCTTACGTGGACGGTTTAATTCAGCCGAACCACGGTGGAAAAAAAAAAAAAAAAGAAACCCGGAAAAAAGGATATAAGGAGTAAGGCCGGCAATTCGGTCGCCTCTAGTACTTGTTGCGTACACGTCCCTCCGTTCGATAGTCGGAACGTTTGTAATTAGCGAAGAACATCGCAAAGTGTTATTCCGCAACTCCCTCCCGGTGTAAATTTTCCCTGTCCACAATTATACTACGTCCCGTTCCTCTTTGACGCGTTTCCGTTCCTTTTCGAGGGGGGGGGGGGGGCTCCCTTGATATGCGCGCCTCCACCAAGAGGCGCGCCTCATCGGCGTCGGGTCTTCAAGGTCGCGGGCGCGTCTCGTCCTAACCAGAGGAACATCCCGAAACGTAGTTTAGCGTTTCTTCCATTGTGTCAACCGAATATCTTTCCTCGATCTCTTCCCCGAATCCCCCCCCCCCAGATCGCGATATATTCACGATAGGATCAATCGTCGCGACCCGTCGCGACGATTACCCCGAAAACATACGAAACCTCGTTCAGAGCTCGCTCTTGCGCGAGATATATATCACCTACATCGACAGGGACCCCGAAGGGTGTGTCGGGGGAAGGTGGGGGTCTCCCGTTACCCGACAAAATTCCCGAGCCCGGGGCACGGGTTTCCCGGTACGAGGAGGATCCGCCGCGTGTCCCCCCTCGCGTTCCGCGGCCCGGCCGAGGAGAGCCCAAGGACACGTCACGCTGCAGTAAAGTCACCCACCCACCCCCCGCCTCTACGGCATTAAGCGGGTGATATCTCGGGGGAGGGGGGTAGAGGAAGCGCGCGCGCGCGCGCGGTCAAGGGGAGGCTTCCCGCGTGGGTGGGTGACGCACCGACGACCACGGCGGCGGGGGGTGTCCCTTGCGTCGATTCGCCTCCCCCTATGTTTACAAATTCATATTCCACCACCCCTTTCGGTTCCTTCCGCTGGTCGAGGTGCGCGCGCGCGTGATTCCCCCGACCGACCGTCCCAGCTCCTCTCTGTTGCCCCCCTCCCCCTCCCTCTTGAGCGAAGGTTAGTCGGCTCGCTAGGCCGCGCCGCGCGCTGTATTGACGCGCGCGCGGCTCAGGCTTGCGCGAGATGACGCAATCCCCTTCCCCCTCCGCTTCCTCAGGGCCGAGCGCGGCCCTCTCCACGCTTCGCAAGTTCAATGCCAAGGTCAAAGCTGGCCGCGCGGGGAGAGAGGCGGGTTCTCGCGAGCTCGCGAGCTCTCTCGGTCGCGGGGCGGACCTCCCCGCCTTTCGTTCGGCTCGCTCTCTATCTCCCTTCCCTCCGCCGCGCATCGCACCTCGCCCTTTTTCTGCTTCCCCTCCTCCCCCTGCACTCCTGCGCTTTCGTCCTTCCGTCGCCGAACCACCTTGCCTACCCCTCGCGGCCTCTCCCAGCCCTGACTCGACCGACTTTCCCTCCACGCCACGCCGCTACTTCGGCGCTGCTTCCTCTACCGGTGGCCTCTCCGAGTCTCCCCGTCTCCTTCCTCTCCTTTCCCCGTCGGCGCTCTCACTCTCACCGAGCCGGCGCTCTCTCGGGAATTCGCGGCGTAGATATTCCCTCGGTTTCACGCGAGGTGGACCCCGCGCGTCAAGAGTGACTTCTTTCGGTCTCGGGATCCGGAGGGGCCCTCTCTCTCCCTCTCTCCATCTCTCTCTTCTCGCCCTTTCCAATCCGGCTCGGTCCTTCGGGCGCTCCGGATGACGCCACTCGACGTGTTCGGACCTCTCCTGCCCGTTATTACCCAAAAGTGTGAAATCGTATTTCAGGGATTCCGGGGGCGGTTGCTTATTAATAACCACGTGAAAGTTAGATGCAGTCGGGGTATTCGGGGAAATTCTTTTGGAGGTTAAGGTGACGCGGAACCTCTCTGGGATGCGCGTGCCCGAGTGACAGTGACCGCGCGGATGCTCCTTAGTAGTTTGAGGTTGGGGCAGAGGGGCCGTGGCGAGCCGATGGTAGGCCTTACCGCGAAATCTGGTTTACCCCCCTCTTTTTTTTTTCTATTTTTTTTTCTCAAGACCGTGGCTCGTGGATGCGTCCCTCGCGGTCCTCGTATCGACCCGCTGGCGGGCGTCTCTGTTTTTCTCTTGACGAGGGCCCCGATTGGTCCTCCTCTCGGCTCGGCTTGAATCGTACAAAGTGTCGCAAACCTCGCGGCAACTCGGCCGTCCATTTATTTATTTATTTATTTATTTATTTATTCGTGCCAATTGAACGCGCTTTGTCCCATCATACGTTCTTTCCGACATAGACGTGGGTTCTCGTTGCTCATGCGCGCTCGGATTTCTGTTCCTTAATTGCGTTATACGGTGCCAAGTCATTCGTTCTTGCACAATCGCCGCCGGCCATGCCGAGAGAGAACGATGGACGGGATTCGGAGGATGCGAGATAGAGACGGAGATTAGAAGAGTGACAAAACCGGGGGGGATGATTTCATGCGCTCACTAATTCCGCATTCGTCGTCGCGAGTCGTGTCCGTTGTTGTTGTTGCCGTCGTTGTAGTTGTCGCGAAAAAGTAGACTTTATCAACGCTAGGATGCCTTTTAAATCCTATCGGTCGGTAAAGCAGGACGATGGGATCGATTGTCGCCCACTTCGTCCTCGGGGCTCAAGGTGGAAGGGGTGGAGAAGTGCATTATTGGACTTGTCGCGATGTGCTTGCACGGACCTGGAGATCCTCCCGTACCTTTGGAGCTGGATCGCCCTTTGTTGAATCGATAGAGAGGGCTCGTCGCCGATTCGGAGACAATGCGAACGCCTCGTGCCCCCGTTGCAACCATTTTGGTTAATCAAACGTAACCCCACGGCTTGAATTGGTCAATTTGTGTCGTTCGACAGTACCCGGCCCTATTTGTTTTAATTAGCTTCGCTTCGGTTTTAATCATTGTTTATTTATTGAGAGGATTAACGAGTCGGCGTGATTCGGCACGGAAACAACGAAAATCCGTCACTCTGGTTGTGGAGCATTTCGGTCCTTTTTCTTTCTCTTCTTTTTTTTTTTTTTTTTTTTAATTAACGACGGTTTGCGTTGTTTATTCTTATTGTCGCGTGGGATCGCAGGGACAATTTCGGTTAATTTAGAGTCCCGCGAGAATATTCGTTCGCATTTCGTCATGGACGCGACGTCATTTACTCGGTATATTTCGTTAAATCATTGATTCTACGAACGTTGGGCGCTATGGTCCGGGACACCGTGACTTCGTTAGTAATTAAATTGCAATTGCCCCGGGCTCGTGAAAATCTGTAGAGCTTCGCGCCAAGTGCGTACATATGTATGCGCGAACCTCATCGAGAGGCCTCGTAGACTTCGGTACGGCAAATGGATAAATATTAATATCTTAATTTTCAGACTCCATTTATGAAGTTTTTTTTCTTACGGGATTATCGCGTTCTCCAGTTATTCCTTTGTCACTCCTGGCAGAATTTCCCTCGGAGTTATGAACACGTGTCACGTTTAATTTGATTTGTCAGTATTGTCGGAATATTATGATCGCTATTTCCCCCCTCTTCGATTAACGGGTGATTATTTTATTTGGTCGGTTGCTTCGGATTTTGTTTTCGTTATGATCCCGTGTTTTTCCTTTCTTCTTAAACTGGCTCTCCCTTCCTGTTAAGTCAATAAAGGGGGACTTCCTTATACAGACGTTTATCGTCTTCCGTGACGTGGAAGCAGTCCTTTGCGCCGTGAAAAGTCGAGGCATTGGATGAACTTTGAAATCACTTTCAATTGTTTTCATTCATTAACGCCGATTATTGAATATCCTATTTAGGGTAAAACGCCGTTATGAGATATTTCGCTTCGTCCCTGAAGTACACGGTTGAATTTAATTTCTATAGAATGCTGTAAGTATGATTTCAAAATCCTGATCTCGAGCTAGTTGATCGTGCCGACGTGAAGATCGCTGCCGTGATAAAAATCTTAATACCAAGAAAAGGGGGTAAAGCAGTTTTATAACCGTCGAATAAGGCATACTTGTTCCCGAGATTGTCTGTGATTAATCAATGAGGTAGTTTAAACCTCTCGAGTCCCCAATTATGCAATAAATCAAGTCATCCTGAGGTCGTATCTTTTCCTATCCGTTTTGAAAGACCGGTAAGTCAGTAATTCGTAAACAACTTTCGAACACTCATATCCTCGCACCTCGATATCAACCTTTTTCATTAATGAATTTTTTTTCTTACGACTTCTAAATCGGCACATACCTTGTATGATTTAGAATGTCAAAAGAATCACTAATAAGCGATTGCGACGTGGTAATCGGTGTCAAAGGAGGAGAATTTCATGCAGACGGGACCGAAGCAAATTGATCAAATTTCTCGATAATGTTTAATCGTGAACGAGGTAATGAGAATTTTTTAATATATTCCACGTCGAAGTATAGGGCATACGGTCAGGTGCAATAATTGCAGTCCATGATTCTTTAATCTTTTGTAAAAAATTAAAGAGAAAATTATGTACGCCGGCGCGGTCGGTCGACCCTGGTGTACTTTCTCGTATCTCTTTCTCTCTCACGTATTGTTTACTCACTCAAAAGGTGGATACTTTTGGATATTTGAGGAATTTTGTTGATTTTTCGTGGTTTCAGGTGACAAGTTCCGATTGGTCCTGGCGACGACCCTTCGCGAGGACGGATATGCCGACAGTGGTGAATGGAACGCCATCGAACAGGAAGGTGGTTCCAGGGCGGACAGTTTCGAGTACGTGATGTCAGGAAAAGTCTACCGAATCGAGGGGGACGAGGCCAACAACGAGCCGAGCAGTAGGCTGTAAGTACACGGATCTTGAAATATTAATCTCCGCTTTATACGCGAGTTTGCTCCCGATAACGAGCCTCGCTCGTGTGTATACACGTCGTATGTACTCGGTGTGTACGTGTTTTAACGTCGTGAAACGCTTTGTTACCCGCTACCAAATGAGAACGTCAACGTAAGGGAAGCTATTCTTCGGTACACGGCCTCTTACAACTCGTAGCTAAAAAAATTTCAAGATTGGTGTCGAATTAGCGGAACGTCGGTATCCTCAGGAGAAGCTGCTCTTCAGTACCTTCCTCCTTCCGTTTGGTTCGCCAAACGATGTACACGGTACGTGTACTAATACCCTGCCAAAACGACTACTCTCAGAGAGTACTCATTTTGGCAGTGCACTTTGACATTAGGTAATTAAGTGACAAACGCGAAGTAAGGTCGAGACCCTAAGGTCATATTGGAAGCGCCGTTTTGTTCCGTTCCTAGGTACAGGTATTTATTTCCGATTTTCAATTAGCTCCGCCGAATCGACTCTTTGATCTAACGCGATCGCTCGTCACCTACGGTGTAAAAATCGTCATGTCGGTAATTACGGTGAATCTTCGGTAGAAAAGTACACCTCGACGTTTAGGGTACTCTTTGAGGGGGGGATTCGCGCAATTCTGATGCCTCTTCCGGTCCGGGAAACCGGAAGAGGCGTAGTCCCTCGTTGCTTACCCATTTCAGAATAGAAGGATCAGAACAGAGAAGAAGAGCGTGATCGTGGGCGCCGAGACAAAAGATATGAGCTCGCGGACTAATTGGGGAAGATTTCCTGCGGAATAAAATTGAAAGATTGTCTCGAACGCTCATTGAGGCTCCGCTCGTTAACTTCGATACCCCCTGCTGGTCCTCTCCATCTCCCGTCTTACCGACAATCACTCCTTGGAAGTCCGACGTTTACTGGAGTCTCTCGTTACTTCCTCTTCGTCTTTCTCCTCGGTGCCTCCTCCTCTTTAGATTTGCCGCTCGACGTTTGCCTCTACCTCTCTCTTGCCGCCGTTCTTTTCTTTTCTTTCTCCTTCTCACTGCCGCTATCGCGGGAATATTAAGGCGATAAGCAACGAACGAGTACTTTTTATTGATCTTGTTGTTGCACGGAAAAGAATTTCATTGAACCGAAGAAATATTTCTTTGAATAGTACCCAAATAATATATCTTGTTGATTCAATGGTGATAATTATTTGACTCGAATAAATTGGAATACATTGGATGCGACGTTTCTTCGGAATGATAACAATTTATTCGAGTAACTTGAATTACTCGTTGATTTAACAAAATATTTCTTTGGTTCAGTGATTTTTTTTTTCTTTTTTTTTTCCCTCAGGTTACTTTTCTTAAGTCGGTGATAGAACGCTCGTAATGACTGATCGTTGAACGATCCCTAGCGCGATTTGGATTCGTCGCTCGCGTTGGGGAATTTCGGAATCAGGTTAACGAACTAAGTGACGTAGGGAGAAAACTCGGGAATATTCCCGGGAAGAAAGGAAGAATTTGATTAGGCGGATTGAGAGGGGCGAGGGCGCGGAATTCGTTATGGAATGCCTTTCAAAGCGACGAGGGCGGTTCTGCACACTTCCGTGTTACCCCAGGATGTGGAGCATCCTGGCGTCGATAAATCGAACCGCGACGCCTTGACTTCGAACGCCTTTTCAACTAGAATAAGAAAAAAAGAGAGAAAAAAACTGACCGCGTTATTTTTCTATGATTAGAGGAGGAAGACTTGATAGACATTCGCGAGCAGACTTTTCACCTAGGCGGGCTATCGATGAAATTTCTCTCGCGGTATCAGGAAACTTGTACTCAGTGCTTACATCAAGTTCGATATTTAGCGAGAAATTGAAAGGTCGGTAATTTTACCATTTACTTTCGCCTCTTTTGTCCTTTTAAAATGTGTTCTATCGGGGCCTCGCGGTGCCACCCGATGCAACTCGGTTGCATCGCCTCGACCGTGCGCGCCGTACTTTCTCTTCACCTCGGCAGATGGCGACACTCGCTTGGCAAAGGGACCCCGGTAGCGTCCAACATCCAATTTCGCATCGGATGATTTTTTTTTTTCGACCCTCTGAGATTTCCCTCGACAATGAAAACGTACCTCGTGACCCATCGCGCTCCTTCCACCTCATTCGAAATTGCGCATAATTTTTCACGTCCGAATGAACGTCGATCACATTTTTGCTTCTTAAGGGTACGTAACATTTATTGAGAACGTGACATGAACGAACGGTTAACGATCGTCGATTCCATAATTCTCGCCATATTCGAGAGATCGTCACTTTTGTGTCGCCGCTTGTCGCGGGTAATACAAGGGTCGTCCTTTTCTACCGAGGAGAGCGTCTCGGCATTTTTCATTACCATCCCGAGAAGATTGATTATCTCGCGGTTTAAGCGGGGGCAGAGGCGTAATCTTCGCCCAGAAGGTGAGAGGCCGGGAGTCGGAGGTGCTCCTTCGTAAAAGCTTATCTCCCGCGAGGAAGAGCTGTAAAGATATCAAGTCGGCTCGGAAGGGACACGGGGTAGGTCGGAGGTGTCCGAAGGGGTGGCAGGGAAGAAAATGATAAGAGCCGACGAGCGGGACGTCCCTCGGACTCGTCCTGGAGTAGTTCGTTACCTCGTCGTAAAATCCCTGAGATATTGCGGAAGGGGAGCCGCTCGGCTTTTCCGTTCGCCGGAAGTGTTCGAGAGAGAAAAAAGGAAGGAACCAAAAAGGAATGTCCGAGACATCCGGAACAAAAAAAAAAAATGAAACGAACCCCGCCTCTCCTCGGGGACGCCGCTGCAAGTTGCAGGGAAAATAGAAGAAAAGGATGCAAGGAAAGAAGAAAATCCAGGAATCCTCCGGTGCCTCGCTTAATCCCCGTGGAAATTGCGGATGGCCGACTTCGCTTATCGGAACTAAATTCTGGCGGGTATTTTTCTTTTCTTTTCTCCCCCTGTTTTCTTTTCATAATTTGAAGAGATTCTCAAGTGAATTCGTAGGACGATTCTCCGGGGACACGTTCCTCTTCAGAGTCACGAGAGGGTTTTCGGAAAGGGTTTTCATCATCGGGAGGCGAGGAACCGGGAAAGCAGGAAAAGTTAGCTTCCGGTAGCTCTCTTCGGTGTCCCGGGACCGGAAGGCCGGAGTGGTCCGGAGTTCGGCGAGGGAAGTTCGGGATCGAGTTAGGGCTCGGGTCGGCGGTCAAACTCCCTCGGGAGACGGGAAACGCGGGGGCCGAGAAACGACGGGCGAGAGAGGGAGACAGAGAGAGATCCTCTGTGCCCTTGGAGAACAGGGAGCCACTCTGCGTTCACTCCGTCGATAAAGAAGCGCGTGAACACAGCTGGTGGTTTCTCAGTTCCCTGAGGGTGTTGTCGTCGTGCAGGAAGATGTCCCCAGGGACGACCTACGTCTCTGCGGGAACGTCGAAGGTCGAAATTATGACGTCTTCGAGGTTACCAAGATTACCAAGTTTACCAAGATTATCAAGATTATCAAGATTATCAAGATTATCAAGATTATCAAGATTATCAAGGTTATCAAGATTATCAAGATTATCAAGATTATCAAGATTATCAAGGTTATCAAGATTATCAAGATCTTCAAAGCGGAGGCACAACATGAAACGAAGACGAGGGAAAAACGATTTCATCCAACAATCAATTCGACGAAATTCGCGATCGGTACATCCCTGTGCAATTCTCTCTCTCAACATGCATCCTAAAACAGAGTTTTTTTCTTTTATCGGCGGTATACCCTCGAGTTCAATTTCTTTTTTAAATCGCAAGAAAATAGCACGTGGTATAACAGTTTTTTTTACCTTTAATTCCATTTCTTTTTTGCCTCGTGACAATTTCAAGTACTCATAACCAGACTGTCATTGAACGCAAAGTTTAATCTCTTTTTTATCTCTATTTTTTAATAACGCGTCCCTCCCCTTTTCTAATAATTCATTGCGTGGTTTATTTTGTTTAATCGCCCGCGGTTGCATTCCCATCCTGGCCTTTATACCAGCGAAAGATTTGCTTTGACATCGTAGAAGAGGAAGAAAGTTCGAGCGAGTAAGAACTCCTGTTTTTTGAGCGTAACGAGGAGGCACCTTCCGGAGGTTCCCGACGAGGTAGCAAGGACGAAGTGGAGGTCGAAGTGGAAGACGAAGTGGAGGGCGGGAAGGTCGGGGGTGCTCGTCACCGGGGGTTCGTGAAGGCCGCCAGGGATGGCCTGACAGCTAGGGGATGAATTATTGATCCGGGTTGCCCAGAGACCCCCGGAATATGGATATAGCTGATCCTCGGGCCACCCCGGAGCAGGCGCGCGCATCCTTTAGCAGGACCCCCGCGCATCTCGCGCTGCGTAGGCGCATATATATGCCGGTTCCTCGAGAAGAGAGATGTCACTTGGTGAGAGCGTTTTTAATACTTTCACGAGAAATGTCATCAGGCACGAAGAGGGGGCGGAAAAGGTCAGACCCCTTCGTTTAAACCAGATTCTCGACTGGAATGACCCGAGTACCTGATACCTGCAAGTGGAAGACGATCGCGCAGCAACTTCGTAATTTGTTAATAATTAATTTTCGGACGGAGGGAGTCGTTGAGAGCTATATTTTAGACAGAGTCGGAATAATGCCGGATTACGCCTCGGCATTTCGCGTTCACGGATAGACGAGGATACTCCATCCGATGTAACGTCAAACGACCGATAGCGGAGTACCAATAGAGGGTCGGGAAAACGAGTGAAGGTATCCGCCGAGGCGGGAAGTTCACTCGCGACGTTACCGACCGAGGGCTGAGACGCGCTCTGGAGGTAGCTGTGTGCACTCGAGCTGACGAGGATGCGCGCGCCGCCTCCGGCGCGGCTCGCGATTGGTCGGCGCGAGACGCGCTGCGCAAGGCTGCGCGGAAGGTCGGCCCAAGTGTCAAAATCAGCTGACGCGACCCGAGCGCGCGGCAGACAGCTGATCGCTTTTGACAGTCGGGAGCGCCCAAGTCGGCGCAGGTCTCTCCCGGGTTTGCATTTTTCATCACCAGGTCGATATCGATTTCACGGAATTATCGTCTTCGCCCGACAATAGACTCCCGTCAACGAGCGCGCGGTAATAGGCACCTTCCAGGAATATACACCGCCGCGAAACTTGGCATTGAGTTTCGACGATTTATCGGCGATCGTGCGTCGATCTCTCTATTCCGAGCGCGGCTCCGTCCAATCGACTCTTAGCGCCTTTTATGGTCCGTTCTCGTTAGACCGTTACGTCCAGTAATATTTCACTCGAGATTCGTCATACCTATTATCCACCAGTGGTACGTCTAAAATTCATTCTTATTATCATCGATTATCGGCCGGTTTGATGTCCTCATCCTACCCAACAATGTGTCCAATCGATTCCGATGCATTATACAGGTCGCACGAAAATCGATCCCCGCCACAGTCGAACCGTCATTCGCGGCCAATAATACGGCACCCAAGGTCTGTCGTACCTATTGTACTCCAAGAGGTGTCCGACTCGAAACTCGGTATGATTCTCGTCGATCTACTTATTCCTTCGAAGAACCTGCCCGATCGATTTTTTTCGAAGCTTTTCCGAGCCGTACGAGAACCCATTCCCTCTTAAACCTCCGCCCGGTTCCCCAGGTTCGCGTCATCGGCGATCGCTTTATATCGTCCAATCATCCAATTGGCGTACACCTGACTACTTGAACGTCCAATTAAGCAACCATCATCGCGTACAGTTCCAATTGGTGCGCTTAATCCCGCGCAATTGCCGCCGGGGTTACATCGCGTTTCCGCGAGCGGCGGCCGCTCTTTTTCTCTCCACCCACCCACCCACCCTTTTTTTTCCCCGGGCACGTACGTGTGCCCCCTGTATACGTATACACATCTCCGTAATTAACGGTCGTAGTCGAGCGAGCTCGTAAAACGGCTAACGGCATTCCGTGGCGTTTCTCGCGCGATCGATAGCGAGAACGCGAGCTCGCCTCCGCGATCCATCCACGCAGTCGCGGTGTGATTCATTCCGCTCTTCGGGCTGCGGCTCTCCTCTCTGTCCCCCTCTCTCTCTCTTCGGCTCGTTCGCGCACGGCCAGTCGTAAATATCGCGCGATGCGGCGGAAAATTTAACGCCACGTCACTCCGCGTTGCCGCAAGAAAGGCGACCTCTGCAAGGAGAGGCCGCCGCCGCGCGTTACGTAAGGGTCGCGATTACGGCAAAGTGCAGGCTGCACTTTTTGGCAGCGAGCTCTGACACGGCCCTCGCGATTCTACCGAACGCGGTAACAATATATTTCAATTTCTCCGAGAGTAGTCCGATTTTGCCACCGTAGCTCCTCTTAAATTTCGCCGACGAAGAATGGATTCTTGCATACGTCTCCTTACGGTTCTCCAGGTTTCCACGGGTCGTGTACCGTGATTTCATATGACACTTTCCGTCCGAATGTCGTGGAAATTGCGATCCGAAATCCTCTTCCCACGAAAACAAGGGGGCGAGGAGATATCAAACGCGTTTCATCTTTCACTCGTATTTACGGTATCGTCGAGCAAAATGACATCTCTAAGCTCGTTATGTATATCTCATGATAACGAAACTGCACTTCTCCTAGATATCGATGAGAGGGAAAGGGTTCTGGAAGATCCTACTTTCAATCCAGGAGGAAATGGATATTTCGGGGGAAGAAAAAAATAATGAAATAACGGGAGAGAGATATTCCTCGCGCTACTTTTTCCTCTTGTCAGGCCCCAGGACGTTTCCGTTAGTTCGAAGTTACGGGGCAAAATGCATTTCGTGGTTTGCGAGAACGATTTTAATTTCTTTGTGGGTTGGGTTTTTTTTTTTTTTTCTGTTGGTGTTCGCGACGTCTTTAGACGTAAGTGCATTCCCGGGGGCCACGTAAGACCGGTCGGAATCCTTTGCCGGGAAATTGCATGGCCGGTGGAGACGTTGACGTGTATATTCCTCGCAGTGGCGTGGACTTCATCGGTGGCGACGTTGGCAATGTCGAGGTAGAGCTTCGCCTATTTCCGTCCGCTTCTCCGACACGTGGAGAGTCCTTTCTTTTCCTCGTCTTTCCGTTTTCTCCCTTCGACGGGCGTGCCCACTTTCTTGGGGGCGCCGGGAGGTTCGGGCACGGCACTGCTCCTCGCCGTAGCCTTGCACCTAGGTGCTGCACGTGCATAAATTATACCTCGAAACGTATCGGCCGGGGAACGAGGAAATAACCAACGTCAGTGCATCACGTAACGCGAGGCGTTATGCAATCGTATGCTCGCGAACAGCTGATTCTCTATTCAGGTCCGTCAAAGAGGCTTCCCCGACACCTCGGGGATTTGTTTCGCAACGCTCGCTTTGATTCGCCCTGTAGGGGTGGCAGAGGTGGCAAATGAGATTCGGAATCGACACGCGTTCGAGGATTTTCTACTTAAAGGCTGTTGAGCCCCCGGCACCACTGATCAAAGTCGACGGAAATTTACATACCTCATAATCGATGGTATCACACAGGAAAACGTAAAATGGAGGAATTACAAATTAGAAAACGTATAAATACCCGTAATATTGTATATCTACCGTATTAGTGCATCCTTCCTTGAATCGGACGTAACGTTACATTATAATTCTTTTTTTTTTTTTTTTTTTAATTTAGATACCGAAAGCGATGTTACTGAGACAATGAAATTTTACTGCAATTTATCGTGGCGTCGAAATAACCGACGATTGAGTGCACGTACGTTTACAAGGGAATTTTTATCAGTGCAGGCCGTTTCGTTTCTTCTTTATTTTATAATCGGAATAAAAGTGGAACACCCGACGTCCCTGCAACCGGAAGTCTGAGTTCAAAATTCTGGATCCAAGAAATAATTCGATTTCAATTTATGAGATGGACGGACAAGGGCAGATTGCATTTGCAAGTCTGCGGAGCTAGCTTCTTAATTTTATCTATGTCATAAATGTTCACTGTTAACAATAATATCTTGCTTAGTATAATGAACTATTCAGAGCTTTGACGGCGGTAAGTATATCTACTCCTGGAGAAGCTTTCCATCATCCGAGGAGTTTGCAACGAGCTGACAGGAATCCGACATAAATTAATGTTGCTTCCCCCTAGTTAACGTTTAACGGAGGAGTCGAGATAGCGTTGCAACCTTGTCGTTATGTATGCCTTTAATGTTAAAGGGCGTCTTTCGTTCCACGCCAGTCAGGGAGGGAAAGGGAGCTCCGTGACGTCACGGGAAACTCGAGAACGGGCAACCCAATCCTCTCAAATTATTCCCCGCGACCGCAAGGCGGAAATACACTCGTAGCCTCGTTGTTCCCCGCGTACCGAAACGTCCCGGCATAATAAGTAATAACGACGTGATTGTACCATATACGGTCCATGATATTATCTCCGGTGCACGTGGGTGTCGTGAAGCCTCCCCCGCGCCCTTTAAAAAGGGGAATTTCCGGGGATGCGCACTCTTGGGTTGACTTTTCAGAGCCTAGGGTCGAAAAGTGCCGCCCTTCGCATCATTTCACATTTCCCCGCACCCTCCTGCATTTCCCTTGAAAACGTGCGACGTTATCCAGTGCGTCGTTTCGTCCCGAAGAGGAGCAACCCGTGTACGCACAAGTGCGTAGCCCGTTGTTCACTTATCTGTCGTCGTCTTTGAGGATAGTCGCTCCCGACCGACACGCCGTATTCTAATTTGAATTTTAATTTCAATTCGAGTAGTTTGTCATCGATGCCTCCGAACCTTGAGTTCAATGGCGAATGATGGAGCCGCGGGCGATTTCGTCTTTTTTTTTTTTCTGCCCTAATCGATCAAAGTCTGAGTCGGGCGAGCAAAGAATAAGGAATGGAAAAAATTGCTTGCGGCAAGAGTTAGGAGTTTACCTACCTGACGTCCTAACGTATAAGCAGAATAGGCTGATGTGTGAATTTTTTTACAAGTGATTTCCGACAGAAAGTGATATTTACTATTTATCTTTCCTGGTGTAGCGACGGATAAGAGCGGAATATTGCATCTTTAATCACTTTTAAGAGTTTGTTGAAAACATATACGAGAAAATATTAATACACGTAGACTGCAGTACGTAAAACACTGTTACCTCTGCAGTATGTTTCTCACCATCTCTGCAGAATTAGAGCGAAATATCCTGGTCGGTCACTTTTGAGAAAGTGAAAAGGACTTGTAGAGCGACAAAAAGAAAACGAGGTCTCGAGAGGGAGAGAGAACCGATGGAGTGCACTTCTTTTTATGCGCCGATTCACTTTTCGTGGCCCTCGGACTTAGGTGCATACCGAGGATGATTCATGTCCACGTTCTTCGTAGATGCGTCTCTTTTTCCGCGAAGTGGACGGTGTCACATTTGAGAGGCTGGATTATTGTCGCGACCTGTAACCTTAGCCTTTAGGCGGCGCCACGTGTGCACCTTTACAGAGGTACAAAGGCACGAGCGGGGTGCGTGGAGAGAAAAAAAAATAAATATATATCAGAGATTCCTTTGTATGAGAACTCCCCTGGTCCCACTCTGGGACCCTGAAAGACAGGAAAGGTACATAACGGACGGCATGCCAAAATGTTTGAAACCACGGAATACCATTTTTCCACTTATCTAGAATGTTGCATAACGTTCGTCAGAGGGAGATGCAGTTAAACCGCGTGAATTTCCACGTCACGGATCTTATCATCTGTATTTACGGAACTCTTTATTTTTGATAAATTACGAATTACCGGCGGCCGACGTAGACAGCTGCATCTTCGCGATTACGGAAATAACGAGCATCTCATTGCTCAGCTTACAGGCTTGAAACATCCGCTCCGGAAATGATTCCTCCTCTCCTTTCTGGCGTAATTGACGGTGAAGTTCGAGGACTCCATCCGCGTAATCTCGCCGCCCCCTCCCCCACATGCTAGGATGGGAAAATGTTAATTTAATTACCGCGAAGGCATTACCCACCGTCGTATTCGAGAAATTGAAATTCCTCTCCGCGAACCCTTGGAGCAAACCTTGTCGGTGTCGATCCCCATCGGAGTAAATTTCCGTTCCTGGATAATTCAGCTTCCTTATTTCCGAGAAGCGCACCCCGGCGGCCCTCGAGCCCTGGACCTGGATCACGAAGACCCGGGATAACGACGGCCTCGAACAAAGATCACGTACCCTCGTAGGATGCACGCACCTGGTTTGAAGGTCTTCCTCGAAACTTCAGAGTGCAGGCGGAGTGGACTCGTCGTCCTCGTCGAAGCCTCCCCCCGCGTAAACCTGATAATTGAAATTCCTAGATAGGAGCCATGAAAACCTCCCACGGTGTCATTATTGATCCCGCGCCGGGGTAAGTTCTCCCATCTCTGGATAATTCAGCTCCCTTATTCCCCCGAAGTACCCTCAGGCGTCCTATAAGATTCCGCCCATCATCGGTGGTCCCCGATTTATGGCGACGAGGGAAGCAATGGGTCCAAAGAGAGAGAGAGAGAAAGAGGTCGTAGGATGCACGCATTCGCTTTAACGGTCTTATGGCGGCTTTGGGGGGTAGATAGAGGGCGGGCTCGCTACTACGTCAGGACTTCCCACTACAGAAACCACCCCTTTGCGTCCTATCGAGCGCCATTTCCCCGCCGTGGCCATTTTGAAAACGGGGCTTTAGCCGTCCGTCCGCCCCGCGGTTCCTGGTCTGGATCCAGGCTCTCTCTGTCACCCCTCCTCGCTCCTGCACTCCCAGGGATGGCCTAGTTTCGACACCCTCTACTCACCTGGCCACCCACCCACCCATCGACGCCCACGAGGATCCAACCCCCAGGCTGTACCATAACCTAACCGGATCCTCCTGGGAAAGGTCACCGTTCAAAATCCAGCCTATGAGAAATTGGGTCAACCCCTGATGTGTACCATCCCTGCTCCTGCTCCTGCTCCTACGCTTCCGATCCTCCTCTCTTCCTCTTCCGGTCTGCACATCCTACTTTCCATCCTCGCCAAACCTGCAGATTACGAGTTTGACTTTCTGCGATGGTCCCCTTAATCATTCCACGTTCCATCGAGCCTTCGCTTCTTCGTTAAACTTCTCTCATCTTGGCCTACGCGCTAAAGCAAAATTTTCTGATCTTCCTTTGGCGGGTTTCTGTGAAAATAATGGAGTAATGGAGTCCTTCGTTAGTGAGGTACACTGGGAAATATTTAATATTCGTAGGGGACGTATGATAATTTGTTAATGCAATTACCCACGTGGTTTTGAATCGTGAAACGAAAATTTTTTTCTTTTACCTTTTTTTTTTTTTAATTTTATCGCTTGGGAAGGAACGTATTTGTCGGGCGGATTTTCGTAAATACTTTGCTGAATGAATCGGGACGGTCCAAAGTGGTTCTCCGGGACTTTGGATGATACTTTTTATTCTCGATAGCTTCCCTTTTCGAAAAATTCGGTGTCCCTTATCCTTTTGAAATTCCCAAAGATCGATCGCGCGCGTGGTATCCAAGCATAGAGTTCGGAAGCGGCAGTAGTATTGCATTTCTTTAGTCAGCCGTAAGCAGTTCGTACGAGAGGGCTCGTCTGAGCCTCCCCGGAAACGAGTAGGTGCCCTCTTGTACAGATTATATATGTTTCCTCTTTTACCCGCCTTCGGTAAATCCTTTATAGGTCAGAGAAAAGTCGCCGAAGTCAATATTAGAGCGTGACATTTTCAGGTAGGCTTTGACGTCCGAACCCAATCACCTTACCGTCGGATATAATCTTCCAATTCGGTCGGCAAACAATTTACGCGTTCGATTTCTTTCCATTTATCTAAAAATATCCTGAACGAGATCCTGAAAGTATTCCTATGGGATTAGCTAGACCTGCATGTAAGCCGCTTTGAAAATGATTCGCAATTAGTCCATTAATGCATTATCTGAGGTATAGGGACGTTTTTAGGACGTCTTTCAGGGTATCCGGAAGTCACCCCCGCTAACATGGCGGCTCTCTCCCTGTTTTAACACAAAAGAAACGGCCGAGGTCATCCTCGTGCCTCGACGCGGCATCGCGCCTGTCCTGCCGGTGCGACCGACCGCGACGAGTTTCGAGAGAACTCGGCAGTTCGACCTTATCGGCTGGAAGGTGTCGGCGGTGCCCCCCTCCTCGCCGATTTCCGGGTGGGCGGCGAGTGGGAGGGGGGCGGCTGACGTCACGCGGTCCCCCGTCACTCAGTGGGGCGCGCGCGGTGGGAGTGGGACGGCGGCGGAGCGCGGGAGAGGCCGCAACCGGGAAACGGGACGGGACTCTCCGCGGAACCCTTGCCACATCCTGGACGAGGGCTGAGGAGCGAAGGTGGGCCGACTGCCAATCTGGGGGGTCACGTGCGCGACCCAATTGATCCCTCTTCGTACGTATTGTACGTGTTCGTCGTGAAGAGAACGTGGTGCATGTACATGTGCGCGGATATCTCATCGTTTGTCGTCTCTCTCTCTCTCTCTCTCTCTCTCTCGATCTAGTTTCGTCGCACCTTCCTCCCCCTCCCCGTATATCGCTCGCTCGCTCTCGGTCCCACCGTGCTCGATTTATGTACGCGACCAGATATACACATGACCCATTTGTCCGAGGGGACCAGTCGCGCAATGCGAGTTTCGAAATCGCCTCTTCCGGCCGCGGGATCCTCTCCCTGAGGTTCGATCTCTTCCGGGAGAGCTTCCAGTTCCCGGGGTCTCGCTGGATTTCTTGCCTCCACGGTTAACGAGTCTCCGTTTATTCCTGCACCGACGGGCGTCGCGAGATTCTCAGGGGAGGTGGACCTCTCCTCCGGGTTCCAGGGAGTTCCATGGGGTCTCTATACGCGAACGCGGTTCTCCCTCCCGATCTCTCGGAGATAAATCTCACGGACGTGACGTCACTCGTCGGTATCTCTATCTCTTTCTCATTTTTTTCCTGGGGAGTTTCGTCTATGGGAAAATCATCTCGTAACTCTGGACGTTGTGTCTCCGAGATGGTTCGGTTTTAAAATTCATTTTATAGAGCGAGATGAGGCGGTTTACGAAGATTTTGGCGACGCGATCGGTGTGAGCGAGACGCTACCGGGAGGTGTATCGTTAACGAGCGGGCGAGAAAAAGTGGCGGTGTCGCGTCGCGCTCGGCAAGGAAAATCGGTCCAGTCGGACGCGAGTTTCGCGGGGTGCGGGTCGGCCCGGACGCATGCGGTTTCCGCGACGCGGAGGCCAGCCGTGACATTGGGGCCGCGCGGCGGGTAGGAAGTTTCGCAGGACAATCGACGCGTCCGGGAGGCCACGTGTTGCTTCCGACGCGCCACCTTCTCGAGCATCTGCGGGCGGCCCGAGTTCGCCCGCGTGTGTGGAGCCCTCGAGTAAGTAGAAAACTCCGACCACAGTCAGTCGCGGCCCCGCCACCGCGGGCGCAAGGTGGCACCGGGAGCGCTCGGCCGCCATCTTGCCGTCCGACGGGCCAATCGGGTGGCGTCTTTCCGCCAGGGCTGGCCAATCACGGGCAGAAGCTGCTCCCGTGACCCCGCGGCCCGTGGCGCACCTGCGGACGACTCGCTCCTAGTTGCGATTCCCTGTCGGAAGTCGCAATCGGGGAAGTGCTCGATTGCTCTCGCGACCGAGGGGAAAGGTACGCTCGGCACTGTCGGCGGGCTTTGCCGATGCGTCACGTAACGAGTTACGTAAGATTCTTCCCGGCCGTGTTGGCCGTGACGATTGGCCGCCGCTCTCAATGGCGCGCCAGCGGCCGCGCGTGGGCGGAAGAATCCACTCGGGAGAGGGAGCGCGGTCGGTCGGTAAAACAGAGTCCCCATGTCGCACAGTCCTTGGACTCGCAGGTGCTCGCGGGCAAACGCTCGCAAACAAAGGTGCCTTGATGCACGTTGCGCGTGCGTCGGCATGCGCGTACCCGAACATGTCTTAAGCCTTTTTGCCCACACGAACCAGATTTCGGGTACGAGTGGTCACGTCTGAACGTATTTTTTAGGTTTTGCGCCCGCGATAAGCACGCTCGGGCATTGATATATTATTGGGCGAATCGATGCTCGGGTATGTGGACGCGTCTATTGAAATCACTTGAGTTTTACGTACCGCGCTTAATTTCAGCGCAATTTTTCGCATGTTAATGGGGATTTGGGGGAACGAGAAAATTGATACGCAAAACCAGTGCGCCACTCGTAAGCGAGACGCACTTTTAAAGGAGCGAACGGTGAGGCAAATGAGGCAAATTACGATACCGGAGTTCCGCTTCATTTTTCAATGCTCTCGAATGTACCGTACAGACACGTGGATTCATCCGACTTGTGCATAAGTATATATAAATACGCTCTTATTTGCAAGCATCGACGCACACGCGGATGAAAAGGTGGTCGTGGATGGCAATCGCGACGGGCTAAGATTAAATCGGTCCAGGGTTGATCTATCTGGCAAGAGAGGCTGGCCTCGTGGCTTTCAAAATGTTGTCGCACCTCCTTCTCTCGACTGGCTTATCCACCCTGCTCAGTGGCTCCCTCCACCTATGCCTCTTCTGCCAAGTATTACCAATCGCTTCCCATATCTTCGCTGCATCCGCGATTTCTCCATACGTACCACGGTACCGAGAGCGCCCACCCGATGTACAATTAATAACTACACCGCAAATGCCTGCCAAAGTAACTTGAACGCGAATCAGTAAAATTCAGTAAAATTCCGTACATCCGGTAATACCGCAAACTCATGAAGGCGCAATTATATTACGAAATGAAATTTCCATCGGCCCGACCTGTGATATGTCGCACTTACAGCCTCGCTTGATGCTTCCACCAGTTAATTTCAATAGTGAGGTAACTGGTCTAGTAAGCAGGTGACATTCCGTTGTTTCGGGGCCGAGCCGATGAATTATGCGACGCCGGTGGTATGACCTACGAGTCTCGCTCTGGTTTATTTGCTACTCGCGGTTACGCAAACGAGCTAGCCTCGCCGCCTTGGACGGGCGCCGCGACGTCCTCGGGGGCGACGCGCGTCACTGGGTAGGGCTCTCTTGCCAGGAGAAGGACTCTTCGAGGGAGGAGCCCGAGATTCGAATGATTCACCTTGCCGTCAGACCTGCGAATCGCTGCGTGCGATATCACTCGGGGCTCGTTGTAATTTATAATTATTCACTTTTAATGGCGCAGAAGCCGCGCTAATGCGACCACCCGCGCCCTCCGACTCTGGCTCTCCTTCGGCCAAGAACGCGCCCGGAAAGATGGGCGCGACCATGGTATCATCATTTTTTTTTTATTTTTTATTTTTTTATGGAATTGGGTGGGCTCGATACGCAGCTGGATCGTTAATGAATCTATTAATGACTTCAATTCGGCCCAATTAAATTGGAAACACATCTCGGGATATGCATGACGCCCAAGGTTGCTTGTTTTGATTTATTTTCAAGACAGTCGTACTTCGATTCCTTATGTAAGGTGGAAAGTAGGTGACCAAGTCCGACGTCGAAATCTAATTTGATTCTAAGGTACAATCGGACCGCGACTCAAAGTAATGTCACTAGGTACGTAAGCCATTTTTGTTGTGAGAATGCAGGACGTTTCAGAGGAGGGACTTATGAACGGGTGTTTATGAGAAAGAAATGCACGTCGAATTCTCGCTCGTAAGAGAGAGTTACTGCAACGTATGTCTTTGTTATTGCGACAGGTGAAGCATTGCGTATCCTAAGGCCCTTCCACGTCAACTTTCCTACCGTCATGGTAACTCGGGCACTAATAACTGAGACTTACCTGTGTCAAATAGTCGCGCATTATGTTCCTATGCCTGTACGATCGGAGGAAGGAAAGAACAAATTGTTCTACCTTTTTTTTAATTTATAACATTCGGTTTGGGCTCCAAGGCCGCATCGTCAATTTTCCTGTTGCACCGAATGACTAGTGACTGACTTTCGGTACAACCCAACATTCAGACTATAATTGTTGCTTTTACATAGCAGAGACATACCGTCATTTTAACGTTAATCATACGGCCACGTCGGTATGTTTAATTACCGCGATACTATACGCGTATCACTTTGAACCGTCTCTATTTTTATAGTCTATTAGAAAGTCATTCCGAGTCTTCCGATAGGGATAAAGAAATGAAGGCGAAAAAGAAAGGAAGGAATGTCACCGATGCACATTCCTTGGTGTCCCCTGCACGTCATGGCCCGTGTACGCACAGCTACGCATTGCTTCCGACCATCCTCATTTTTCATGCACACCGGTATACAATCTTTAACTATGTTTCGTAACTAATTTTTAAAGAAAATACAATTTCGAAAGAAGCGATCCGCCGTTAACCTTCGCTATTCCAAGTTTGACTCTATAACGTGATGAATTTTTCTAAAAAAGAGGAAAAAAATATATATATGCAGACTATAGTTACGGAATCTTTCTCATTAAAAAAAATTGACGTTACAATTTTAATTCGTAACGAAACATATATATATTGCATTTAGCCATTTAGATCGATTAAATGGAGAAATTGCCTTTGCAGAGTCCAGATAGGGAGATGTTCTTTTAGCGGAAGGAGTGCCCACTGCGAACAGAGCTTTCCGTGTTCGCCCTCCTCTCTCTCCGTCTCTCTTGGTCTCATTTTTCCGGTGCATTCCGAGCCTGCGTAATAATCGGTCGGAGCGGAATTTCGAGCGATTATCGCCAGGCGGATGCGTAAACGGAGCCGCACGCCAAATTCTAATACCGTATCCATCGGGCGGCGGACCTTCGGTCTCTCTACTAACGGGTGTCTCGGTTGCAAAACACACCTCGGTTCTATCCTCGTATCGGCGACCCACATTCTCGTTCACCTGTTCCGAAACGCGGAGGCGATACCTTAATTAGCTCGGAGACGATCGTTTCCGCGACCGAGGACGCGCGCGTCCGCCTCTACAGGGTGGCCCAAAGATTCTTTTAATAGATCGACAGTTACCCCCGGAACTAAAAAGCCCGTTCAAACGTTCTCACGCGACCCATAATATGGAACGTTAGTGAAAATCCGATTTCCAACGTTTATAGAGAAAATCCCGCCGTAACGAGCTATAATCGGTGGCTCGAAATTCCCGGTTAAATATCAGCTCCCGTGGTCCAGTTGCGTGTTCCCCGTGGAACGCGTCCTTTCGCAGGACATCCGGTCGAGTTGTGCAACGTGGATATTTTTTTTATTCGCTTAAAGAGTACGGAGCGTTTGTTAAGACAACTTTCGTGGCCGTATTTCTGGAAGGAGAGCGCAACGTGTCTCGGTGTTCGAGATCCCCGGTCGCGCCTCCCTTGGCGTCCTGCCGTCGAGGACGGGCGGCCTCGTTGTGCAACGGCTCTTGGGCTCGCAGGGCCGCCGGCGCGAACCCAGCCCCGGCCGGGCCGGGTCTCGGGCTGTCTCGCGCGGCCCCGCGGCGCGCCTACTGGTCGCGTGCGCGAGCGGTGTCGCGTTTAGTCGCGAGCCTAGTCGTCGGCGCGTACGTCGCGAGCCGCGCCGCCGCCGCCGCCGCTTGGCAAGCCGCTCCGGCCGGGTTGTGTAATACGCCGCCGTCCTCGCTTTGGCTACCGACAAGGCGCGGATCTCGCGGGTAGTTCCGATCCTCCGCTCGACGGGGCCGCGCACGCCGCGCCGGAGGCCCGAGCTCTGTACGCGCGCGTTCTCGCGAGAGTCGGCGACGCGTTCGGGACTCCTTCGGGACGGTGCGACCTACGCGGATTATTGGGGAGGTATCGCGTCGCGCCTCGTCGCACCTCTGTCGCGCGCCTCGCCGCATCTCCGTCGCGGGGCCCGGCGTGCGCCGCGCCTGCGCACCGCGCCCCGCGGCCCACCGCGCACCGGGCCGCGCGCACGCAGTCTCCGAGGACCTCCTCTACGCCGGTTTCTCCGCGAAAAATCCACGGCTCTCCGTTCTTTCGATCGGGAAATAATCGAAAGAGGAGGGTCGACATCCGACTATCCGCGGCGGTGTGCCCTCTTCGACGAGGAAACGCGAGCGGAGAGGTTGCGTCACGTTCGCTCGGGCTTCTTGGGATGCCGCCTGGTGCTCGGAGTTTTTCCTCGTTATTTTTAAAATCTTCGATTTTTATTCTCTTAGCTTTGATTTTGTCTTTTTTCTTTTGTTTTTTTATATATATATATATTTTTAACGAAAGCACCGGGAAGAGTCGAATCGCGACCTCGGGTCCGTCAGCCTTCGGAGAAGCGCGAGGTGCCCCGAAAGAGGGTGCACTCGCTCTATTATTAGGGCGTCGTCGCGTTCTCTCTCCCTCTTTCTCTCTCTAGCACTTTCCGCGTCCCGCGCCACGTCGGGCCGCCCGTTAAACGGCGGAAAGGCCTCGGCGAGAAAAGGCCAGCTGACGCGGATAACTTTTACGAGCGCCGGCCCCGCCTTCTCTCTCGCGGGCCCGAAGAAAATTCAACCGCCAAGGTTGCCTCCTCAAGGGAACCCTCGAGATTTCGAACGGCCAGGACCTCTCTCTCTCCTCTTGGTATCTCGCGAGGACGCGCGAAATTCCACGCGTACGCTTCCGGCATCGCCATAAACGGGGGAGAGGGGGCTCGCGAAATTCACGATAGCGCACGTCGCCAGCCATTTTTTCCCGCAATCAGCTGATCGCGTCGCGCCGGCGCTCCTGGGAACACTCGATCGGGAGAGAGGATTCATATTTTCGGCCGGTAATTTCGTCCTCTGAGCCACGGCTAAGGCCAATTTTCGCGTTTAAATAGTTCGACTACAAATTAACGATAATATCCGTCTCCGCTGTTATTATCTTGACATTGGAAGAAGGGAAAGAGAGAGGGGAGAAAATCCCGACTCCGGAATTGAACGGGAAAAGATAGCCATTTTCTTTTCAAAATCGATGCCCTTCGGAGGGGAACCGTTTCGCGTGAACAGGTTTTGCTCGCGGTTATTAACGTTGATTAACATGTTAATATGGGTCACAGCTCGTCGCATCGTAGCTTGGGTTCGTTCTCTCGTTTGATTTCAATTTTTTTTTCTCCTTCTTCGTTCTTTCTTTTTTCGCTCGGTTTTCCGGAGTCTCAAATCGGAAACAATTTCGTTACGCCGAATGTAATAGGTTGTCGGTTGTCACGTTCAAATCCGCTCTTGTTTTGAGCGTCGATCCCCTCTCGGGCGTCCTCGAGTCGCCGCGTATCTCCAAGGCTGACACCATCCAGATCCTCCGTTTCGAGTATACGCCGCCGCGGGCGCGTCGGGCGCCAATCGGCCGCCGGCTCTAGGGGAAACGGCGAGGCGCGCGCCAATCGCGTTCCGGCTCCGGGGGAAACGACGCGCTCCTCGACGTACTCTTCGGCCAGATCTCCCCACCCGACGAATGACGTCGCTCATCCCCCCTACCTCCCCCCACTGACGGAGAAAGAGAGAGGGAAAGAGAGGAAAAATCGTACTCCCGGAAGTTGTGTTCTTGTTCGTGCTGGAGAAAAGAGTGTGACCGAGGGAAAATGAGACACTAACGGAGGAGAGAGTGCGTACACGGCAGTTGGGGCTCGTGCCAGATGCGCGTTTACACGGGCCCTGAATACTGTAAATGCACTATCTGGTACGACATCTCTCCTGTCGCCGGCATCGTTGCGTCCTCGTTAGCAGCCAGCGAGCACGCAGTGGCGTGCATAGAGACATTACTTTGAGAAACGATCCGCACCGCTTACCTCCGCTGTGTGTCAGTGTGCTGTTACTCGCGGCGCGTATGTCGCAAGCAAACCGCGCGCGCATGCGCGAGCCACCGGGGACCGGTCGTCCTCGACGATTTACTTCTCACTTTTTTTTTTATTCCTCTTATTTTATCTTGTTTCCCTATATTTACCTAGGATTTTTCGCACGATCGCTCGCGTCCCTTTGGGCGTACCGTTTTGTTTATTACTTTGGACTTGACGCTTCAAGAGTCCCAGGGAAATGTGCGCGATATATATCTCCCATCTTATCGTCTAACCGGGAAGAATTCTATCTCATTCCCTAATCTAATTGGAGTATCAGTGGATTTCGTTATTTTCTTATTAATTATTGATGTTCGTCCGCAGTGTCGGGGGGTCGATGGTTTTGATCGGTGGATGATGTTTTGCGGTAATCTTGGAACTCCGGGATTTCGGGATGGGTTTTTTATCTATGCGGTTCTCCGGCCGTGTTACGTTGGAATTGGTACTCGTCGTTTCAAGGCCGCGTAACGAGATCATGTAAACGTGCTCCAACTAAGTACTCTATGTGGGTTAGGAGCGCAGTAGCTGTATTTTAGAGCACGTATCGATATCGTCGGGGCTTGCTTCCCTCTTGTCTTCGTTTAACGAATTGAAATGATAAGGCTGAGAGAGCTACTCGAATAGAGTGATAAGATCCTTGATGAAAATCACGGAAGTTGAGAGAGCTGCATTTCGGAATGCCTTTCGTAGCCTTGCGAGCGGAAGATCGCGACGCGTGACCTGCGCGAACCAGTGACGTCACTGCGTGTGCAAAATGCACACACATCGGATGAGCAAAAAGCCAAGGCCCGAAGTCCGCGATTTGTAGTATCAGGTACGAAGATGTCTCCGATGCAACGGGAAAGGAAAATTAAAGTCGCCTCGTCGTTCTATCGAAATCGTAAACAGATTTCCAGTACGCACGCGTATATTTCTTTTTCCTTTTTTTTTCTGCGTAAACGGTACGACATTACATTTCGCACCGATTCCCGCAAGATTGACCTACCCTGAGAAAAAAAATTCACCGGATCGAAGAAATATCTTGTTAATTCGAAGAGTAATTATTTGGCTAGAATAAATTGTCATAATTCCAGAAAAAATCTTACATCCAATTCATTCGAGGTTATTTGAGTCAAATAATTGCTCTTTTAATTGATACAATATTTCTTTGGTTCAGTGATACTTTTTTTCCCGGTGTAATGAGAATTTCTGAGGCTATTGAAATGCAGGGCTATGATGCAGATTATATCGTGAAGATTCGAAAAGACGGCGTTTTCATTTCGTCCAGTGACTTTTTTAATAATGTGAGGTGGATTTTAAAATGTATGGCATTTTTATCGATTTGGATCTTCATCCACGGTTTTTGTGCTGCGGACACTTCGGGTACGGTCGGTGACGACCGCTTTCCTACTATCGAACTTGTTCACTCGTCTCTTATTTTTCCCTTCGAATCGAGCGCTGCGATATAAATTACATTTTGTCAATCGGTGGAAGAACCTCTGGCCGTAGCGGCGTCCCGAGAGGTCTCTCCGAGGTAGCGAAAGAGGAAAGCGGAAAAACCTCGACCTCGAGAGACGCTCCCGTGACGTCCGCAGGCCCCGAGGGCGATTCCTACATTACCGGCCGCTTGCGTATCACTCATTGTCATTTTTGTAGCCAACCTACGAGAGAAGGGAAGGAAGGTGCGCAGCGCAGGCCGTACCGTATCCGGCGGTGGCCGGAGGACGATCCGGCGCGGACCGGCCGCTTCTGGCTTCTGCGAAACATCCCGTTTGAATAGGACACGTGATATTCGGCCTCCCCGTCGTCGGACGCGCCTCCGTGCGCCGCATGCGGAACCTAATTGCCGGATCCGGTACGAAGCCTCGATCCACCTCTTCACTCGGTGAATTGCATGAAGGGTAGCATACACATTGGTCTTTCCTCTTTTTTTTTTCTCGTACTGCACTCGTTTTAAAATCTCCAAGATCATCGATTACTCTTCATTTCTCACGTTAATCGGCATTCCATTGATCGTTAAAACGATTTGCATAAATTTCACCGTAATTTGCACAAGGCAACGAGGGCTTTCACGTTGGTTCCGAACTCTTTGGAAATATGTTCCTTTTGTAATACTGGTGGTATAGTATATTTCAACCCGGTACCAGAATTGTATTTCGTTTTAGTCTCTTTTTTTAATTGTACGTTGTAACGATAATTGGAAGCATTTGTAAAATTGTACGTCATTCGACGTTTAGTTTCGTTGCTTGAATACGGTGATTGTAGGAGGAATTTTCCGAGGGAATGTCGTTTGCCGACATGATTCGGCCGTTTTACGGCGCGAATTAATCAGCCGTTCGCGGCGCGTACCGCGATGCCGGATCCGGTCGCCGGATGCGGCTCCGTCACTTCCTCGCGCAAAAGTCGGGCGAAAATGAAAAGGGGGGAAGGAAAAAGTAACGTTTTCTCGCGCTTTCCAAAGGCCATGCGCGAGTGCTTCCGCGAAGAACAAGACCGTCATTGTCGACGCCTTGTTAACCTTCGAAAGGAAGTGGGTGACTTTCTTTTCGGACTGTACTCGCGCTCGAAAAAACGTGCTCAAGTCCTGAGCGCGCCTTAAAGGGGTCCGTACCGGCGCGTCGCCTTTGATGTACGTTTCCATGGTAATGAGAGTCGCGGGTATTACCGCGTTTTACGCTTTCGCGAGGTCGAAAAATCACTTGCAAAGTTTTCTTAATAACGTTATGATGACTCGGGCCTTACGGCTGAAACGTGTTTAGGGGTAAAGTATTTATTTAACGGTCACCTGAAGTATAACCGGTGGTTTAACTCAAAGTGAGGGGGAGAAAAAATGAGAAATCTCGTTCGCGGTACTATTTCCGACCGATAATATTACGTTTTAAGAGGATGATTTTCGCGCAATTTCAATTTTTATGTCGGACCTTGCCGTTCAATGAGGTGGGAATTTTTACTTCATTTGTGCAGCGCGCCGAAATTTACCATTAAACGCACTCGAAACGCGCGAAATGCTGTTTTGGATGCGTTTTCAGTGCGTCGCGAGCGCGACTTAAGCCCCACCGTTGCGGTCTGAACGCGCCGCCTTTGGAATACAATTCCACGACGAACGTCACGGATTACCGCACGTTACACGCGACTCAAAGTCGAGAAATCCACCTCGAGAACCTCGGCGATGCGGTTACGTCGGTTCTCGGTGGGAAAAAAAGGAGAAATAAAAGAACGTTAGGCATCACTGAAAGCGCTGGAAAATAAGTCCGTTCGGACTTATCGATCGAGTTAAGAGCACGATTTATCGCGTTTCCCCCCGGTGTGGATGCGAGAAAATGGAATGCCATGTAATTTATCAAACCTGCCGACATTATGACATTTTAATATATATTTATATTAAGATATTTCCCCGCGAAGTGGTGGTTCCACCGGCTGGAGAGCGATTTCTCAAACCGCGAGCGCACGTTTGATGGAATCGAAAAGGGAGATATATATATACATCTTTATTTTGTAGAGAAATTCGGAGATGCGAGATATAGGTGCGTCCTGTCGCCGTGCTAATTTTTCTTTCATTCACAGCACGGCCATCCTTCCACATCTCGTTTGCCGACAGCTTTCATTAAAGGATTCACAACGACGTCTCTATAGCATACTCCATTAATTAGCTCATCCTCGATTGTAAATCGATATTGTACGTGCGCCTACTTGAAATGCGAAGCCGAAAGCTTGTAAACTATACGCCCAAAATTCTGAGCCGCACGCGAATGGCCTTCATCGTTTATACACGCGACGTCAAATTTATTTATTCTCCCCTCCTTCCCCGCCGTGGCGAGAGCTCTGTATATGTCTGTACATATCGTTCATTAATAAAGTTCGTACGAGGTCACTGCATCATTTCATTTCCAAACCATCCTCGACTTCGACAGCGACCTCGAACACCCTAAAGAAAACTACGTTAAAGAGTCGATTGCGATAACAGCTGTCGACTTTGTCTCGTTATCATTATCACAGTTCTCTACCTTAACGACGCTTATTGCAGAGAAAAATGTTCATTCGTAACGGAATATTGAGATTTGTGTCACGGGACAATTGCCGTTTACGGTATGTTCGATGAAATTCGTCGTTGAGGCTAGGGCCAGATTTTCTTACATTTTTATTCAATACTTGACATGTTCCATCTTGATATCGATCGCCTATCATTATCGACATTTAACATGGGATTACTGTACAGATAGCTAGCTTCTGCCATAACGGCACGTTGGAGAGAAAAGTATTTCACGTAAAGGATACTCGTAATCTTGCGGGGAACAATTGTGGTTTGTGACATTTTTTGATAGCGCGAAATACTAAGGGTAGAAAAGTTATGAATGGAGGGATGTATGGACCCTATCCCTCCTATGATGGTAATCACTTTAAGAGACGAAAGAAGGGACACTCTATTTCTCTCCCTTTTCCTCGGATTTAGCAAAACTGCGCAACGCAATATGGCGACGGGCTATCTCTGAGCGAAAGGAAGAGGGAGAAAGGATCGTCCCTTTTCTTCAATTTTTTTTTCCCCCTAAGTAAAGTGCATATCAAGGGAGTAATTAGCTGTTCGGAGTCCATATATTCCATTTTCATGAGAAATGTAATTGATGTTTTTTCGTTTAATACTATGCTATACATAAATTCACGTGTCAGGTGGAGAAGAGAGATTCGCGAGTGGTCCTTTGCCGTGAAGTCTAATTAATTTCGCGTCAAACAGAGCGCAAAGTGCCAAGATATGTAAGGTCGTCCTCGATCGCAAAATCCGGCTGTATTCGCGTCAACTGGAGCGCCAAATGTCATAATAGAAGCTCTCAGATTGCACGTGAAAGTCGGATACCACGCGGCGAGAAATCAACAAGGAAAGTCTCCCCTCGAACCGCGAAAATTCGAGGGCACTTAGCTTGCTTGAATTAAAATGAGATAATCATGCAAGCTCACCGACTCGTCTCATTCCTTTGACGATCTTCGCGAAAGGGAACGATATATTAAAGTATCGAAATGATAAACAGGAAATTATCGAGGATGAGGTGTGGGAAATAGAGAAATGTACATACGAGGTCACCACGTTTTTCCCTCTTACCAACCTTTATAGGGAGACTTCCTCAGGTATTGAAAGGAAAAGTAGATGTTCATTAAATGTAAGGCATTAATTTAGGGGGGAAAAAAAAGAAAAAGAATAACATCAAATCCGTAAAACCGAAGCTCGAGATATCCACGTGCCGTCGATTTCACATGAACGTTAATTTTCTGCTGCTCGTTTGCCCACTTGACTTCGATTTATACGGAAGCAAATATTTATTGTGCGCTTTCTTATGCGATGCAAGATTAAGAATGGAGGCTCTCTCTTTTTTTTTCTTTCTTTCTTTCGTCCTGCAGCTTGGAGTCCCACTTTGCCTTATCTTTGCTCCACTCCGAATCGAACGCTCTTGCTCAATCCATCCGATAAAAAGGCTTCGAGGCCCCAAAAGCCACCAAAATAGGTACCTACGAAACTTCGTCTGTCGTATTCCGTAAGGGACGCGCATATTACTCTTACTGCGTATTAAGAGATAAGGAGACAATCCCTCTTTAGCATTACGCGTGACACGAGAGACCTGATTTCATTAAGACTGAAAAACAAGTTGAACGTAAAAGGAAAAAGTACCTTGACCCAAGTCCGGGCAATTGATTAATTCCACAAAAGTAGCAATAAATGAAATATACCGTAGATCTATGGCAGGGCAGGTTTTAGAGGTATCACGATTTCAAGGTTTCACAAAAACATCATTTTATCGTAATAACGGGACGACGAAAAGTGGGTTTGCACCGTGGCGGCCAAGTACTCAGGTCCTAGATCTTACCTTTTAATTAGGAAAAATTAACGTCGCATTTCTAACGTACATCAACGGGGGCAAAGTATGACTTCACTTGTGCTATATAAGTTCCTATCTAAAGCCATTACCGAAATGACAAGTCGAATGATATAACGTCTACGGGTAATTTTTCGTCGTTCCGTGCGCGTTACAGATGGAAATCGCATCCAGCCGAGCTCGAATTTCCTCGGTTTCGTAAGCCGAGCATTAAACGAGAAGGGGCCCTTTGAGTCGTAAAAGGAGCACCTCGTAACCGGCGGTCGGCGAAAGGTACGGAGAGAGAAACCAGTTCCCGGGTGACGGCGTTTTTTTTTTTTTTTTTCTTTCCACTTCGTCCACCTCCGAGGTTCTCCGGCAAGGTCGCCGCGGATCTCTCGTCGCTCCACGTGGGAGACGTCCCGTTTTAGAGGTTCCCGCGCCTCCTCTAGGGGATTTATTTTTCTCTATCTTCCCTATCGAGCGCGGCTGCCGTTTTATTCGCGGAACGCAAATCTGGACCGATGACACGCCGGATCGCTCTCGTTCGGCTCTCGGCTCCAATTAGAGGCGGCGTTTAATTTGGGGTTAAGGTTCGGGCAATGGCGATTGCGAAACGCAGCCGGGGACAGCCTGAGAAGGGACGTAAGATCGATCCCGATCCAGGGGATGTCGAAACCGAGCGGCGTTCGAAATAAGTGCGTCGCATCCGCCAATCGGGCCGCGACCTCCACCGACGTTCCTTCCTGCGACCCTTAGGTCGACCCGAAGAGCAGCTTGCCCCCTTAAAGCTTAAGGTGATATGAAATGGTCATTATATATAAACGTCAAAATATTTATAAAACTTCTCCAAACTAAGTGCACCGAAGCATTTGATACTTCAACGCGGTGATTATGGAGGTTCTAAGGAAGAACGCGGTGTTCATGAAATTTCATATTTCAAGAAAAATATCTATTGGTTCTAGGTTGCGCTAAATAAAAATGTTTTTTTAATCAAACATAAAATTTCATGACCATCAGGTGTTCTTCCTTCGGATCTCTATAATAACGTGTTAATGTTTCCATCGATTCGGTGCATCCAGTTTGGAGGAAAGTTTTATAAATATTTTGATGTTTTCTATATGCAGATGACCCTTTCATATCACCTTAAGGGGACGTGAGAGTAGGGTGTAAGAAAGTTTTGACCGAATTGAGTGTACCAAATCGTTTCAAACTTTACCTTACCTTTATAGGTGTTTTAAAAATTCCTTGGGAAAAAGTGAAATTTCACGGGGGTCAGGACGTTCTTTATGGTCTTCGTGTTCACATTGTATAGTTTGATACGATTTGGTAAAATCAGTTAGGAGAAAAGTATCATGAACGATTGCCATTTTCGCGTCCCCTTAAGATAAAAAAAATAAGAGGAAAAATCCCGAGGGAAGTTGCACGCGTTGTCGAGGGATCGATCGGGTTAAAAAGAGTACCTGAAATCGCACGACTTGTTCTCGTTGTTCCGAGTACATCGGAAGCAGGTTGAACAGGTGTGTACCGCACGTATGCGGTATTTTCATTGCCGGGAGAAACGAGTTATGTCGAGTTTTGTATTTGTGTTAGAAATAGGTTTGGTATCGTGCTAATTTTCAGATATCGCCGTCTGCACGCCGAGACTTCGGAAATGGTTTTATTTCCTCTCGCTCGTCGACGTCGGCCGACAATTTGAAGAGAAGAAGAAGGGACGCTGCGGCGGAAGGTGATTTTCTCTAGGTCGCTCTGGAGAGGCCTTTGGCGACATCTTGGAGCGACCGGCGTCTTGGCAGTGTGGTTAGCTGGTTGTGTGGTGAATTGTGTACACGACCGCTATCGGCACTGCAATTATGACGGTCGCAGATCTGCCGTGGAGGTTTCCGGCTGTTCCTCTCCTCCACCTCGGGGCCCCACGTAATTCATAGATATTAACCGCAAAGCACCTTGTCCCCTTAAGAATTGATCTAGTCCCAGCTATCGGGAAAATTCACGATGGTCTTCGACGTATGTCCCCGTGCCTCCTAGATTTAGATTACCTTACCTCTGACAAGGAACTGCTAAGGAACTATTTAAAAAACCTTTGATTAAAATCAACCGATCGGTTACCGAGTCACGACTAAGCGTATTTCATCCTACGTACATTTTCTAATATTAAAATCGGAAATAATTGCCGGTACTTCCTTAGTGGTCCCAAAGTTGTAATCTTGATTTGCATAAATCTTCTTTTATCACCCTAGTTACGTGGTAAAGTTAATTTTTTAAAGCACTCGTTCAGAGGCCCTGGAGGGTGGCGAAGCCTGAATCTTGGACAATCTTGTTCATTATTTCTCGTTTCCTTTTCAGATCCGCCTACGTGTCATTCGGAGGCCTGCTGATGCGGCTGCAGGGGGATGCGAATAATTTACACGGCTTCGAGATCGACCAGCACATGTACCTCCTGATGAAGAAGCTCGCCTTCTGAAGGACCAACTCGTCCAGCCAGCAGTTCTTTGGTGTTCCCAAGCGGCGGCATCCTATACATACGATCCATCCGCATCAGTTAGCAATGGCCCAACGAGGCTTGAATTGCATTTACCTTCCCGCGATCCATAAATCCATGGACAGTGCTAAATGAGAAAACGTCGAGAGACATCGGATTAATGGTCTTCAATATGTGGCCAACGGATACGCTCGTTCCATGGAGGATTCCTACCTTACCGACGGCCCGGCCGAATTCCACCAATAGGGTCGCAGTACCTCTTTTCGTAGTCTTTATTTCGCGTCTTCGCCTCGTTCCTCGTCGTGGTCAGAGGTCCTTTCTGCCCTAGCTTCGATGTTATCTTCATCGGCAAGCTAAATCTAGGGCTAGATTTTTATTTAGGCTATGTTTGTATTTGTCCGCCTATTAACGCAATACCTTGTAACCCGGTATTTTTATACGAGACACGCTCGGGGCGACCTAGCTCTCTCTCTCTCTCTCTCTCTTGTTCTTTCCTATCCATCTCCTTTCGTACATTTGGCTCGGACGCGTGCATCTCTTGAATATCCACCAATCCTGTAGACCGGCTGCCAGCTTACGGCTAAATGCGACTGTGGCCTGAAAATAGGTACCCCAGGCACCCTCAGGCACACATCGCACCAGAGCCACCGACTTGGCTGAGTAACTGAATAATTCTCGAGGATTTACAAGCCGCGGTAACCAGGTTGGTCGCTTTCCAGGCCACGAGGCCTTCCCGATCCTCTTTGGGCGCTTTCCGGGCGGAAATGCGCTCCGCCTTGCATTCCTCCGCTTGAATTATTCCTCGATAAGACCGATATGACCGGTGGAATTCGGAAATGAAGAAATTTCCGAAACGGCGCGCCCCTTACGTCATTCTTCCAGCAGGCGGGAACCGAGCTACTGAGAATTTTTAGGATTTCCGTGGAGAAGGGACTGCCGTGGCTGAAGAGACGCTTCTTGAATTATTTGGGGAGAAATTCGCCCCTCTCGCGTGCAGTCTGATTCCGTAGGTCGAACAAGCCGTGTTAGAAATTATGCGTATCCGGGAGAGTATGTACTACCTGAAATGTTGAAAAAATAAATGAACAATGAAGCGTATTGCCTAACTGGATTCCATCTTGTTAAATAAGCAATTGTTATTGCGAGGCTTGGCGAAGGAGTCGAACCAACTGGTGAGTACTAATTTAACGAACGGTTTCGAATGTTAACTTCGTTTTATGAAACGCTGGACAGAAATGTAAGAAAATATTGTAACGATTCTTAATGCATTATTGTCCTGGCAAAATGCGGCGAATAGAAAGAATCTCCTATTTCGGTACCTAAACTGATCGATCAGCCGCCATTTTGAAAAGAGCCACTATCTGAATTGAATTCGCAAAACACGTCTTTGGCATCCTGTGCGCTGAGAATAGTTCAATCAAACAAGAATGAGAAACCTGTTCGCTCACGTATGTTATTTATACAAAGCAATGAAAGAAAAAAATAATGAAAGATCGACCAGTTTGAGTGAAAAATTGACGAAGCGAGGCGACGCCATATTTGTGAACGGCTTTGCGCAGGGTGAAACATATTTTAGCATTCTCCGGACTACGGGCAACTTGATATCACACTCGACCACGCGTCGTGGGGCAGCAATGCGAGTGGGAGGGACGTCAGGCGGGAAAACAGCTAATTTATGTAATTAATCTCACGACACTCGTGACCTTGTACGGCTGAATGCAAGCCGACACTGAGTGCACAATGGTCGCGTGGGCCGCGCGCGCAGCCGAGAGGCAAGACCCGGCAAGATGGCGGCCACGACGAGTCCGCCGGTAACCATTGCGTAACGTATCAAGATGGCCGCCGCTTATTAAGAGGCCGATTCTAAATAGATTGCCCCAATGACATATAATTCGCTTTTATCTGCCGCTGTCCGCGTTGCATAACCGGAATATGGAGTTTTAAAAAATCGATCCCGTAGCTGGCACCTCGGACCATCCTTGCAGTCCCGCGTGGCGGCATTCGTCAACACGGCAACTCGACTCGTTTCCACCTAATACGTACCATTACATTCAATATATAACGCACCTAGTTGTTACTTAAAATCAATAGACAATTACATTTTGTTCGAGTAGGAATTAAAGAAACGGGTTTTCTATGAAAGCTACTTGCATTAATATTTTCTAAACATTGTGTATGGTGCTTTTGAGGCCCTAGTCATTAGAATTAGCTGCATCAGCCATTAGCTTAATTCGTTTACGGCCGATGGGGCAGTTGATTTTTATATTCTCGGATGCACTTTCAAGGTACTTTTTGCGAATCCAATCCTGCATTCCCGGTATGGACGATCTCTCGGGCTTTGAGCTGGCGGTACCTCTACAATCTCGGCACTACACTTTGGGTATCTATGAAACCTGCGTTGCGTTCTGTATATTTTTAGCTGTTACGTTGTTACAGATGCTCCTCTCTTCGCGAACCATCAATTGTGCCGCGTCGATCGCTGCCGTGGTTCAACTTAAAAACGGAGCCATTGAGAAACATAGAGTGGTGTAGATAAGGCACCTGTTTTAAAACCTAATCTAATCCACTTTCAATAGGTATTGAGTTTCGTGGTGATTATTACTCGCAGACACTGATCAAAGGCCGTACACACGGCCAAGCCTTGCTTGTCCGGGCTCCAGTCCAAAGAGCTCACGGGCTGCGTCGAGAGAGTGCTGTTCTGAAGAAGATTCACGGTACCTACGACACCCTGTTCAATACCGTCAGCGTCCGCCACTCTCCGTTTCTCTGGATAATTGCTGAAAAATGAACATCCCTCGTCGATTACCGTAACCCCGTGATTTTTCTTTCCAATCAATTAAATTTTCCTTACTATTTCCATAAACAGACAGAGCCGGATCCTCCACAGGTCACGAAGATTTCCCGGTTTTGTGGTAAATGTCTGACCAACCAGACGGTAGATTGATGGGCCTAAAGAGAATTAAAAAAATTTGTTTAATAAATATCCAAGAGGTCCTGGTGCAGCTGTATTGGATCCGCGTATGGTACCTTTTCTACGAGGTACGAAAAGCCCTTTTTATGGTGTTGCGTTCTAAGGTCGAAAAGGTAAAATTTCGACTCCAGGGTAGTGGCTACCAGTTTGTTCATCTGTATATCTTTCCTGTCGAACTCTAAGCAGCACACTCCGTTTTTTAGATTACTCTCCCACCTAAGAGACATTGTTTTCAGGTCGAACATCTTCACGTCTCCGTTGTCATAACCGGCCGCTACTACCCTCTCTTCAGAATTGTATGAATTTCCGAAGGCAACCGTCCAGCAGTCCCTACGAGTCTCGCCTTCCTTCGGCTCCATTACGGCAACCGGTCTGCTCTTTTGACGAGGATCCCACACCTTCACGCTCCCATCCTTAGACCCTGTTACCAGCTCCGGTGCACCACATCCCATGCTTTGCCCTGCTACACCGTCGATTGAATTAATTATTTCCTTGTGCGCGTTCACTGTGTAAATCGGTATCGATGGGTCTTCCAGATTATAGATATTCAATTTTCCCTGGAAAACGTCCTGGAGTCAATGTCATTCTAAAGGTAGAAGCATGTGAATACCGTTTTGAAAGCGAATAGTTAACTCGAAAGCGGCACCACATATCGGTTGTTAAATTTCAGGAAGAAATACGACGTAGCATTTAAATTGGTGTATGTTCTTTATATCAATTTATGGTTCCACTTTTCATACGACGAACAATAGATAAACTCTTGGGACAAGTAACTCATTCAAAAACGGCGCCATGAATGTGACACGTGGGATTAAGCGCAGTCTGATTGGTCTCTTATAGACGCGTTGACGCGTCGTGTTCTGTGTGACACCCGACGCGCTCACCGCGACTAGGCCTTAGTTCCAATATGGCGCCGATTGCGCCGCGATCAAGTTCATAATTTAATTTACGGATGTTTGGAAAAAGAAATAAACATCTAACAGACAAGTGTTTGCAAAAAATATTATAAGCAGTAATTGTCAATTGTTTGCTATTAACACATCAATGTAATTGCATTCTTCCCTTTTGGTTGCGCGTCCTAACCTTTAAAAGAAATCAGTTGATAGGCAATAGACGAACACCGGTGGTCGAGAGTACCTTGAAATCCCCCGTGGCTAAATGTCTGTCGCGGAGACTGGACGCCTTGAAGGTACCGCATTTTATCGGATTAGAGCGTTCAATGTCTTTTATTAACTTCAACTCTCCGCTGGATAATTCGTAAATCTGAAGGATGCCTGTGCCTCGCGGTCGCGATCCCATAACCACAAATTTCGCACTGCATGGTATCCACTTTGCGTCGAAGAGCGAGTAATTCACTGATTTTTCGATGTGACATATGATCTGGGGCTTCGCAAGCTTCTCCATTCAATCCTTTCTTTGTTCTTCCTTGTTTAATGTTCGTAATTTTTTACAATTCGGGCACCTGCGAAGTATTGACAGTCCAACTATGGTATTTGAAGTTTCTATAAACAAACCTTAGCGCACTCTGGCGGTGCTCTAACAGAAACATCAATTGAAGTAACAAACTTAATCCTGTACGTTTTGTGGTCGCTTACCTTGTGATTTAACATATATCTTACTGTTTATTTGTCAAATAATTTTATACAATGAAACACTCATATTTTCAATTTCTTTTCACGATCTGAATTACTTTTAAAGTGATCTATTTTCCTTACAGAAGTTTAGGAAAAATAAATTCCTCGTTAATAAAAACTTTGAATCAGCAATGAATAACAAGTATGTATTAAAGATGTAAAATCGAGGAAGATTAACCGAAGTATAGTTTAATTTAAATCGGAGTCAAAATTTGAAAGAGAATCGTGTAGGTTTTTGTTTGTGTAGGATAGTTATTTTATTATGAATATATCAATCTTAAAATATCACAGTAGCAATACTATCAAACTTATTAAGAGTGGTACTCTTAAACAAACGATGAAGCAATCTCCAAACACACTGATGTCAATCTAAAAGCAACTCGCATCCAATTTTGCAAATTCAAATTTCTGTTACAATAGTACCTACTGCATATTAAATTACTACAGTCAGGCAGGAAAGAAACTAATTTAGATGGGGATATGTTACCTTATCATAACATGTTTGTAATGATTTCAACTCATTCGAATGGCAAGTCTTGTAGAACTTAACCTTTTCAAATATACTGCTGATCATTTCCTGAATTCTTTGAAGCCTTTTCGCCATTGTATCACCAATTTCTTTGTTCTTTATATTATTTAGACTTCGTTAAGACACACGATGCGTACTCTAGAGCTTTATAACATTTTTTTTTTTTAAATCGTGCTTAACATCAATGGTTTTGTTGTACCGTTTTGTCCCTTTTTTGCTTTCCTCTAGGTTCTCATTTCACTTTCCCTGGTCCCTTTTCTTTGTTTGATCTCATGAGTTTTATTCGGTCGTTTTTAAATGTAAAGACATTTATTTAAATACAGTTAAAAATAGTCAACAGAGATGAGTTGGGAGATTGCTCACGGAAGGGATCGTGCGATCACATCCTGTGCTGCCCTCTGGTTTTGTACGTTAGCTTTCACTGTTTTTTGCCCCCAAGGGCGGCGCAATGAATTTCTGATATTGAGCTCGCGCACTCGCGATAACGGTACCATCTACCAGTGACCGTTGGCGGCTCACGTACTCGTGACGGTAATACCATGCGGCAGTTGACGGTGGTGCCTTACCTACGCTTACCGACACTGCTCGCTCTTGATGGTAAAGGAAGAACA